>NW_027151698.1:0-2207 GCF_019968955.1 Porospora cf. gigantea A | reverse complement strand
TGACCCTGTCCAACTACATCTTGGCTGACATCCCCAACATCGCAAGCTTTCCCGCAGCTGTCTCCATGGCCGTCGTTCTCCACCACGTGACCCGATTCTTCGGATGTGGCCAGGTTTACATGCCGGTGCGCTGGATTGGCGTTTGTGCCATTGGTGTTGGCTTCGTGATTGCAGGAGTGGATCCTAAATCAGTAGGGCCAGCTGTCCTTCCAATTGCCTTTGCCTACGCTGTGGCATCTGCTTCCTACCGAGCCTGTTTCTTGGAGAGAGCCATGCATGTGGTCGAAGGAAATGGCAATGTGCTCCACAATAATCAGGTCGCCGTCGGTATCATCGTCCTTCCAATTATCGCTGCCGTTCGTGGTGAGTTCGCTACCGTGATGAAGTCATCCCTCATCATGGATGATCCTGGCAGGCTCTTCACCTGGCAGGTTTGGGGCTGTCTGGTAAGCGCGGGCCTGCTCCCTTTCCTAAAGAACATCATTGCCAACCGCCTCATCCGACGTTCCGGTCAAGCACCCTGGAGGTTCTTGGAACTGGTGTCGCTGTTGGGTGTCTTTGGAATCGGCGCAGCTGCTGCCCCCATCCCCGTGACTCCTGCAGCGATCGTGGCTTTCATTTTGGTCCTTATCGGCAGAAGCATGGGATCCTATGATGCTCTCACACGGGAGCCTCTCGCTGCCCGCCAGAAGCGCGATCGTGAAAACGAGATTGAGAGGGGGTTGGAGGACACGATGGAGGCTGATCAAGAGCAGGATGCTCCCCGACGTGAGTTCGAGGACGACAAGGAGTACCAGCTTTTGCCGCCTAGCCCAAGGTACCAGCGCCTCTTATTATAAATTGCTAGTTGCATTGCGATAAAAATAAAATTCCGAATGAAGCAACAAGGCCGAAAAGGTTGTCGTGTTCAGGCTCTCTGTGCCATCTTTGAGAAGGGGCCTGTAAGACCCCCCTCACCTCGACGAGTCTCTCCTCGAGGACGTGTCAAAATGGCAGTGAAGAAATTCGAAGAAAGGTGTCAGGGACCTGGGCTGGTGCAGCAGAGGATAAACCAATTCGAGAAGGAGGCTGTCAAGAGTCGTCACACCATTGCAAATGCAGTATGTGCCCGCCCGAATTCAGGGTATCGGCCGCCAAGGCAGATCAGAAGTCTCTGGGAGGGCCGGGAGAGGACGCAAAGTTCCCAGAGCCGACGTCTGTGGGAGGACCGGGAGAACGCTCAGCGGAATCGGAACGGGACACCTGAGGCCCGGGACGGCGGCGCTAGACGGGGCGTTTTCCAGTTTTGGCGATGCAAAGAAAAAAAATCTGAAGCGGCGCAACCCGTTACACCTAATCACTTGGATAACGAACTGTACGTCCCGGTGTCCCGAAGTGAAATCTGGAGGCATCTGCCTGCCCACGGGGAGAACGAGTTGATTATCCCCGAAGCTAAGGACAGGCGGAGAACGACAGCTTTCAACCGGACTCCCTGGGAGCCTTGTGAGCCAGAGGAGCCGATGGAGCTGAAGGAGCCGGAGGATGACACCGGCAGGTACACGCGAAACACCAGGTCTATCACGGCCGGATCGCAGTTGAGTGGAGCCTACGTATCTGGATATTCTAAGGTAATCGAAGCCCTTGCCAAACGAAAGTGATGTCTACTGCTTGTTCCAAATGTTCAATTCCGATGGGGAAGCCAAAGTCCTTCCGAAAGGCACCTCGACCACGACGAACTGGCAACGCCAACGAGGCCCCGCTTTTCATCTGGGACTTTGAACAGTGCGACAGCAGCAAGTGTTCTGGACGCAAACTCGTTCGCTTCAACAAGATTGAGCAGTTGAATGTGAAGCAGCACGGAAGAGGAGTAGTGCTGTCACCTCTTGCTGGCACATTCCTGAGTCTTGCCGATCGAGATATCATATTATCAAGAGGGTTGACAGTGGTGGACTGTTCGTGGAACCGCATAGACGAAATCCCGTTTGACCGGTTACACACCGGTCGAGAACGCAAACTGCCCTTCATTATCGCCGCAAATCCCACCCACTACGGCAGACCCTACGAGCTCTCATGTGTGGAGGCGCTGGCCTTTTCGCTGTTTCTCGTCGGACTTCAGGAACAAGCCGCTGACATCCTTAGCATCTTCAAATGGGGGCAGAGCTTTTTGGACCTCAACAGGGAACTGCTGGAGTTCTACCTTAAAAGAGGCACTGACTCGTCGGCAATCG
>NW_027151697.1:0-2218 GCF_019968955.1 Porospora cf. gigantea A | reverse complement strand
AACACATCTTCCACATTCGAGATAATTTCTGGAGCCGCCCGCATTGGAATTGCGTTTCGTGACGTTATGAACGTCTTGCTCCCAACATTAATTCTCTTGTCAATCAGACGCCTGACTCTATCCCATTTTATTTGGCATACAGAACGTTTGGTCATATTGAAAATAAAAACTGAAAATGCTTCAATCAAGCGCCAGAAAGTTTAATGTAACGGTCAAATCTGTGGCCTTTGGTGTCTGTGATGTCATCAATTTCCGTCGCCGACTGCTGTGTCTGCTAAGAACAGCAGCCTTTATCAAAGCCTTCCCGGTTTCCTTGGTGATTCGTGCTGTGAGAGCAAGAATAACGCGCCTCAGCATAATGGACAGTGATTGTAAATCGAGAATTCCTCAACTATGGGGAGCAAGATTCGTAAACGAGTGAAGCGTAGCGCCAAACGAAAGTGCGTCGGAACCTATCAGAAGGATAGGAAGATGCACAAGAAGAACTCGAAGATGACGCCGAAGGTTTTTAAAAGCATGACCGATCCGCTTGTGGCCCAAGCTTGGGACAACCATCGGGGTATCACCGAGAACCTCTCCGAGATATGTCCGAACCGAATCGAATTAGAGCCTTCCGTCCCGAAAGACTACACCCCTCACAGGGAGTTGCCGATGTCCACGGAGCAGCGGCTCTGGGCCGGCAAGCTTCTTACCAGATGGGGCACCAACTACGAGAAGATGGAGAAGGACCGAACCCGCAACCCCTGGCAATGGCGCGAGGAGGAGCTCCGCCATCTGTTGGAACGTTACCAGGCAGAATGTCAGCAGGCTTAGTGCGAGTGTGAGGTTTTGTTACTCCTTGGCAGTCTGAGTAAAATTAATCCGAGGCTGCTGGGGGTAAGTGATGGTACCTTCAGATCGTACTCAAAAATCTTCCAGTAGTGGACGCTTGTGCGCGGGTGCCAATCTCTGTCATAGAGGATCTAGTCACAGTGACATCTTGTGCCTGGCTACGCTAGGCTCACCACGCTCGCGGACGCCGACGCCAGCGAATTCTGGCTACAGACGCTGTCATCCAGCATGAATGGCCCAGGCGCGATGGTGATGCTCCCAAAGGCGACCGCCTGAATAACAGTCACATCGTCGCAGGACGCCAAACTAAGCAGCGATGCGAAGATACTGGCAGCTCCCTCCTTGGTCATGCTGGCGATGGGGGCGATATCTGTGAAATCAATCTTGTCGTAGCCTGGATTCTGGAAGAGGGACTTGAGCGACGATCGAAAGCGACAGCTCCACTCGTCGGTATCTTCTCCTTTTCGTTTCTGGGGGAGTTCCTCATGCAGTTTTTCGAAGGTTTCGTTGTTTTCGTTCGCTTCCTGAAACCGGTCCCTCACCACAGCATTGTCCTGAAACACGTCCAAAGGGTTGAAAATCGACGATCGTCTCGACGACATATCGTCCGAGGAGACGCTCGGCGCAACAGAAGCTCTAGGTGGCGTCAGCAGCGGCCCAGGACTATCTTCTCCTCGAAAATGCTCCACATCCTGAGCAGTCGAGCCTTCCGACGATGGCCAGGCATTTAAGGCGGCGCGCGTGCGCCTGAGAAATGCCCCCGCCCTCGTAGTGCTGTAGAGGTCGGCTCTCTCCAAGTCAGCCAAGAAACAGGCTAGCTCGATAGGCGTGGCCTTTTGTATGAGTCCCATGGCTATACAGCCTTCCACGCTCTGCCGAGCTCGCCTGAGGAGAGCCATTTGTGATGGTCCCAGCGACGTTTCATAGTCCACTTGAGCCGTGCATTTCGGTGCTCTGACCCTTGTCTTGCGTGCCTCTTTTACCTCAAAGTCTGGCAGCGGCGCGTCCTCGATGGCGTCGCGTATTTGGGCGATCTCTGCCGGCGTTGGAAGGTCAAAGTCGCTTTCTACGATACTCGACCTTCTAGAGCATATTCGGAGACTGCTTTCGTCATCCACTCGGCTCTTCAGGGGAGGCTCTTGCGTATCATCCAGTCCAGCGTCCAGCTGTTCAGGGTCGAGCAGTTCAGCATCGAGGATCATAGCACCCACACTATCCAAAGCCAGCTCGACTTCCTCTGTCACATCTAGGACGTCTGTCTTTCGCCTAGAGGAACGAGTCTTGGTCACCAGGCGTTCGAGCGTCTCACCTACCATCACTCGTCGCCAGAGGTCTTGAACGGAGGAATCTGTGTGAGCGAAGCTGAGATCCCACTGTAATATGTGCA
>NW_027151696.1:0-18631 GCF_019968955.1 Porospora cf. gigantea A | reverse complement strand
CCGCACTGGGGCTGGGACCGAAGCAAACCATTGCAGATGCCGGTCCTACGACGGCGAAACCCCAGAAGAAATTCAAGAGAGCTACTCACTTCATAGCTCTTCGATTTGACGAACCCGAAATCGTCGAACGTGCAGCGACCATCCAGAAACAAGTCATCTCCGCTAACTCTGAACTCGCATGCGCTGCGACTGGTATTGACAAGTTTCATCTGACTCTTCTGGTGTTGGCCTTGGAACCTGGGGAGGTTGTTGATGCCATCGAGACACTGCGTGTCGCCGCGCAGCAGTTCTGCGAAGCGCGTCGGAACCATATCTTTTCGAGCCATGGGCTTACTTCCGAGGAGACTTCTGAGTTCAGTTCTATGCTCCACGCGAAGCACCTAGTGAAGTATGTGCCCCGATGCATGACTCCGCAGGCTCATGCAGCGTTGGAGACGGAACTTTTGCCACTGGACGTCAACCTGAGCACCGTTGGTACATTCGGGCTCAATGTGATGTTTGCCGCGCCCGACAAACGGGTAGCCTCTCTCCTGACTAACTTCCACGAGTTCCTCGCAGTGTGCTTCTCTAAGGTGGAACTGGCCATGGTGGGGGCTGGTTCACACCTGAATGGCGCATTCAGTGGTGAGTTGTCGAATGATGCCCAGGAGGCTATTCAACGGAGGCGTCAAGCGCTGGCAGTGGTGAGAGAGTCTATAGGTGTCGACGTCAACAAGGGCGCTGCCGCATCGACAGCGTACTATCTTCCTATCAAGGATGCGGAAGTCCCCTCTTTACGTCTTTGCAAGAAATGTCACGAGCAAACGGTAACCGGGGAGGAGGATGCGTCCCCGCGTTCTCGCGTTGCCGACGATGATGTCGACATTTTGAACGACCTAACTGAATCGGTTGTTACTCCCCGTCCGGGGAGCAACGCAGACTCGAGTCCGCCAAAGACGTCCAAACAGAAAAAACGGAGGAAGCGGAAGATTCGCGAACGCAGACGCGAACAGGAGCACAAGAAAGCTCTTAACGCAGCCACAGAATTAGAGCGCCTTCGGCGTCGCCTAGTGGCGACTGGAGAGAGCCCAGACATCATTGAGGATATTCTTGAGAAACAGCGAGAGGAAAGTCGGCTGTCCAGCAATGGGTCTACGTCCTCTCTGGACGAGGAAGAAAAGAGAAGTTATATAGAGGCGCGGTCACCTTCAGAGAGGATGGAGGATGCGGAGTATGACCTTTACAAGCGGTACAATACTGCGACCGCGTCGCTGTTCCAACCACATGCCACTCTGTTCAAAACGAGCGTCGCCGTTCGCAAGGTGAAAGGACTGGTAAAGAAGGCAGAGATGAAGAAGCGCCAACTCCGGCCAAGGTGGTACCACAGCATCATTCAACAACATTCTCTCTCCTCAGGCGCCATTACTCAGCAGGTAGCGGACTTACTGGAGCTCGGCGTCTACCGGCGGCTACCTGAGGACTTGCCAGGTCGACTTATCGCTTCGAACTTTGAGGGAGTGACGGGCACCCCTGTCAATTCAGTTCCGTTGTTGAAGCAGCACGGAGATGGTATGTCGCTCCACTTTGGAAATCAACGGACTCTGTGCATCGAGCTTTTGGAGATGGCAGCAACAGACGCAGACGGGTACTACAGACGGTGTGTATCAGTCCCGCTCTGCACCTCGCCGCCGGAAGATCCAATAGCTCGATACGTCCTAGAGCAGGTGTGCTCCACTGCTGAGAGGTGATGTGCTGTCGGTATGCTGCAAACTGTTTTTGAATATTACTAGTTCAGAAGGCGTTTTAATCCTCTTGTTCGTGGTGATCAATTTCGGAATTATGCCAGCTCCTGTTCGCCGAGCCAAGACCACCAAACGTGCCGAGCCCTACACGGCTGCCAAGAAAGCCCCGTTCGCCATGAACAAGAAGTTTGGCCAGCATTTACTGCGGAACCCAGGAATCTTGGACAAGATTATCGCGGCGGCGGAGATTAAGAAGTCAGATACAGTTCTGGAAATAGGGCCTGGAACTGGGAACTTGACTCTGAAACTGCTACCTATCTGCAACCGGGTTCGTGCCTTGGACATCGACGAGCGCATGGTTGCAGAGGTGAAGAAGAGAGCGTTCTCAAACGGACATTCTAACTTAGACGTGGCATTAGGCAACGCGCTGAAGATGGACCTAGGTCCCTTTGACGTGTGCGCGGCGAACCTGCCGTACCAGATTTCCTCCGCCTTCGTGTTCAAACTCGTAGCTCACCGACCACTCTTCCGTAGCGCGGTTTTGATGTTCCAATTGGAGTTCGCTGAGCGGATGATGGCCAAAGCAGGAGATAAGGATTACTGCCGACTCAGTCTGAACACCCAGCTGTTTTTCCGTGTTGACCGCGTCTGCAAGGTAGACCGGAACTCCTTTAACCCTCCCCCCAAGGTGGACTCCATGGTGGTGCGACTTCGACCGCGCAAGGATCTGCCGAAAGTCGACTTTCGAGAGTGGGATGGGCTGGTACGCATACTTTTTACTCGGAAGAACAAGACGATGGCCGCGAGCTTCAAGCCTCATTTGGGCATCCTTCTCAAGAATGCGCGTTTGCTTGCAGATTTGCGAGGGGAGGAGTTCACTCTGCCTTCCGAAGCTGCCATGAAGGCCGTCATACAAGAGGTTATCGTGGAGTGCGGTTTAGAGAACCAACGCGCTCGGCACATGGACAGCGACGCAGTTTTGGGCTTACTGGTGGCGTGTAATCGTCGTGGCATCCACTTCAATAACAAGCTGCAGACACGAGTGCAGTCCGATGATCCTTTGTTAGGGCTGACAGAGGAAGACTTCCTGTCATTGGCGGAAGAGACCACCATTGATGAGTGACGAATGAATATAGATCTCCGAGAAAGCTATTTCATGATTAAGTTCCTTTACGCACACGAATGGGACAGGAACTAAGCATCGACGTAGCTGAGAAAGGTTAGCCTATTGAGGACTCCCCATGCAGGCAAAACTGTGGACATCGACGCAGAGGCCCGCAACCGCATGCGAGAGATCTCGAAAAGTCAATCAGCCATCACGACCTCGATGTTCATTACCCAAAAGCAGGGCGACTTGAGCGAGAGGTACAAGGGCGTGAAAGTGCTCGGGAAGGGCAGCTTTGGCGAGGTGATACTTTGCAAGGACAAGACCACTGGTATGCCTGTCGCTGTGAAGGTGATATCCAAGAAGAGTCTGAAGAAGACCGCAGATGCCGACAGCCTTCTGCAAGAGGTGGAACTCCTGAAGCAGCTGGACCACCCCAACATTATGAAGCTGTTCGAGTTCTTTGAGGACAAGGCGCATTACTTTCTGGTGGGGGAGGCCTATACTGGCGGCGAGCTTTTCGACGTCATTGTGGAGAGGAAACGATTCAGCGAGCGCGACGCTGCTGGTGTCATGAAGCAAGTTATGTCCGGTATCAACTACATGCACACGAATAAGGTAGTACACCGCGATCTGAAGCCCGAGAACCTGCTCCTGGAGTCAAAGCAACCCGACGCATTGCTAAAGATCATAGACTTCGGGCTGTCTGCCTTCAAGACTGAGGCCAAAATGCAGGACCGCATCGGAACAGCCTACTACATCGCTCCCGAGGTGCTCCGCGGCACCTACGACGAGAAGTGTGACATATGGTCGGCAGGGGTCATCCTCTACATCCTGTTGTCGGGGTCTCCGCCCTTTTTTGGTAACACGGAGCAGTCCATTCTCGAGCGGGTGCAGTCAGGTCGGTACTCGTTCAGCGCAGCTGTCTGGAAGAACGTTAGCAAAGATGCCAAGGACCTCATTAAGAACATGCTTTTTTTTGTGCCATCTATGAGGTGGAGTGCACAGCAGGTATTGGATAGCGATTGGATTCGCACCAATGCTGTCTCGGATAAGAGCGATTTGCCTGCCTTAGAAGCCACCCTCTCGAACATCCGAAAGTTTCGCGGCCAGCAGAAGCTGGGACAGGCGGCTATGCTGTACATGGCCAGTAAACTCACCACCGCAGAGGAGACGAAGGAGTTGACAGCCATTTTTCAACAACTGGACACCAACGGCGATGGTCGACTCGACGCCGATGAGCTTAGACTCGGGTACCAAGAGCTGCTCAAGCTCCGAGGACTTGATCCCGACTCCCTGGATGACCCGGTGATTCGGGAGGAGGTTGCCGACATCCTGTCATGTGTCGACTTCGATAACAATGGGTATTTGGACTACTCAGAGTTCATCACCATAGCCATCGACAGGGAGAGCCTGCTGTCGCAGCACCGCCTGCAGAAGGCCTTCGCACTGTTCGATACGGACGGCTCTGGGAGGATCACTGTGGACGAGCTCATGGAGATATTCTCCTTCTCTGACATGGGTAAGATTTTGGATCGCCTGTCACTCAGAACGTGAGGACTGTGAGAGAATCATCGGAGAGGTAGACGTCAACAATGACGGCGAGATTGACTTCGCAGAGTTTTCGAATATGTTGTTGCATTTGACAGACGGTACTTTGACGTGACAGCTTGTGTGCACAGTCCTAACGGACTGACAATGTGCACAGAGCGCGTTGACATGGAACGGAAGTCCAGCGTCACCAGAGCAAACGAGAACGACTGCGACACCGATTCGGAGGTATGGCAAGACGAAACTGCGCCGTGGAACGTTACCGTTAGGGACTTTAGGCCTGCGGACGACACCCGGGTCGTGTTCAGCCCCTGGAGGCAGTCACTGCTGGCCGGTGTGACTCGCACCTCAGTCTACACCTTCGTGTGCAAGGGACCTAATGGATTTCGACACGTCACGTCTCTGTATCAGCCTATAATCCCTGAGCTGGTGGCACTTCAGAGTGTGAAACACCCCAATATTGCTCACGGTCTGAAAATTTACTCAGATGGCTTGCCACACGAAGCGTTCATGACACAGGAGCTGCCGAGCGCGTCTCTGCTGGAGTATGTCAGCCTAAATGTTCTTCGGTACTCCACCGTCGTGGACATACTGCGTGACGTCCTCACCGGTCTGCAGTTCATGTGGGAGAATCGCGTTTCTACTCCCTTCCTTCTGCCATACTTAATCAACGTCTCAGCCAAAAGAGCCACGTTGACTCCGATTTGCCGACGCCCACTGTACCCTCCCAGGTCCTATGAGTGCTGGTTTTACCCCCCCGAGACTATCGCCGGCAAACCCCACACCAAAGGTGCCATCTGGTCGTTCGGCGTGCTGGTTTACTTCCTACACACGGGTAAACTGCCTTTCACACGGGAAGCCATGATGCGTAATGCATACCGCGGCGCGTACTCACTGAAGCACACCCCACCACTGAGGGCTACCGTGAAGGACCTTGTGCGGCAGTGTCTCATAGTAGCCCCAGCCGCCAGACCGACCCCCTCAACGCTGCTGAACCATCCGCTATTCAAGACGAAACCACCCGAAGAGATGATTTTGCCACACGTGAGGGACGCCGCGAGTTTACTAGTAGCAGCATTCCTCTTCCACCCTGGTAACTTTCGCCAGGCCACCTACGCGAGTGGAACAGACAGCATCCACAACATGACAGGCCCCTCCCGTGCAGTGGCGGAGGTCTTCCTATCGAGGGCCAAGAAGTTCGCGATGACGAAGGAAATCTGCGAACAGCCGGCAGTCATTGCAGCTCAGTTCACCTCGAACTGCCGACGTCACTTCTCCCAAATGTTTGACCAGCTCTTTCCCCGCGGCATTTCGCCTGGGGACGTATCTGTTGTCTTTCCGGCGGCAGCGCCGGCCCGTTGCCCATGGAGTTTCAGTGACGTCGTGCGTCATGTTTGCTCATGACACAGAACATTGCACGGGGCGCGATTGCTGGTGCAGAATTGGGCTGCGCACATGCGCAGAAGGGGGACTGGGATAGACCACTGGGGAACAGCAGGGACTGGCCTCATCGAACAGGGGCTCAGGTTCTACTTCAGCCACTCTTGTCAGAGGCACTACCAGCGGCGGCTGGTGGATCATCTGCACTTGTCTTAGCTCTGACAAGTCGACTTGTGCGAGCTCCAAAGTCAGGGGCTGGTAGACCGTCTGCGCTGGTCTAAGCTCCGTCAAATCGACTTGTGAGCGCCCCGATGTCCAGACTAGAGGAAGTATCAGCAAAAGAACGTCCATCAATTCAGAAGATATGAAAGATTACACCCTGCACAAGGACTCCGTCACACAATGCAAATTGGAGGCTAGCGTCGTGAGGACTACTTGAAGCCAACTTGTTGCACGACTGCTTGATGGGTCATTTTGATTGCATCGTGGGTGACAAGACGTGTTATATCTTCGCTACCAGAAGGAGACGTTTGTGCATTGTGGTGCCTCCCACATGCATACCCGCTGGTGACAAGAAATTCCTCAGATTAGCCAATGATGATCGCTGTAGTTTGGTTGACAGCGTTGGCGTTTGGCCTTGACTCCTTGGCTCTCGGCATTGACGCTTTTCCAGATGACCCCATCCCAGATAGCATGTCATCTCTGGAATGTGGTATGTATGAAGGCGTTGAGTACGACTGTGACCGGTTCTGCGCTACCTATAGAGACTGTGGATCCTGTACCGACTCGGACCATTGCGTATGGTGCGACGGGAGCTTTGACACCGCTGGGGGCCTTTACGGTGTGATCAATACCCCAGGCTGTCTGGCTGCCGACCGATTCGACCCTCCATTTAAATGTCTTGGCGATACATGTCACAAGAAGTCACATTGCCCTGGGCAGCTTGAATGGTGGCAGATCCTTCTCATTGTTGTTGGGGTGGTGGTGTTTTTAGCACTTGTTGCAGCCATCTGCCTCTTGAAGCAACTGAAGCAACTGCTGTTCTCGCGACGTGACTCTTCTAGTGGTTGACCCTAAACACTTGCAAAGTTTAAATCTACACCATTGACGGGTTGTTTTTGCCAGATTAATGCACCGCACTGCCTATCTGAAGGACGACGTGCAGCGACTGAAGTTTGACCTGACGTCTGACACATCGAACCCGCTGCGTGGCTTGCCAGCTTCAGTTTCCAGTTCCTCGGCCCGACCAGGCTCGGTGCTGTCGAGCGAGCAGCACGCTTTGATTAATCGACTGCATAAGAACCGGAATATGCTTACGGCTCAGCAGCGAGTGAGGCGGAGGTTGGGACTTCACCCAGCTCCAACTACACCAGATAATGCAGCTGACAGGAGCGTCCCAGTCTGACGCAGGCATGTCCATGCTAAGCAGTCCCGCCCCCTCGACATGTGTTGGGCGAGTCAGCATCGAGTCACTAGGGCGTCGGGAGCTCAAGGCTAAACCTCCGGAATCCAACGGCCAGGCTCCCACTGCGCACTTCGGCAGTCCGTGGTCGCAAGCATTTTCACCTGTGGCCTCCATTACTTCGGAACCTCACCGGCTCCTGAACTCCGTCTCGCCCCGGTCCCAACGCAGCGCGACCATTCATGGCATCCGGAGGGGCCACTCTCGTCAATCTGAAACTCGCTTCACTGCCGCTGAGAAGAGGCAGCTTGTCGATATTTTAAGACGGCAACAGGACCAAATCGACACTCTGCAGAACAAGGTAAAACGCTCCAAAGGTTGCTCGTCTCGTGGTTCGTGTGCCAATCTCCAGACTGCGTGGATCAAAGATTCTTCCGGAACAGGAAGTTTTGCGACAGCACACTCCGTCTCGCCAAGCAGCATGGGCCCCCTCTACCCCCCTCGTAGTCCGCTGACACAAATGACTCGCACTGCTTTCGAGAAAGACTCGGACGAGCGGAAGTGGTTTAACGAGGACACTCCTGCCGCGGGAACTGACGAAGCCTGGCTACAGAGTTTCCTCGAACGCGACCGGCTGCATGCGCCTGGAAATCTGCTGACCCACCAGTCGTTGCGGCCCGGACAGCGCCAGGTCTGCACTGTGGAGGACCTCTTTCGTTCGAACGAGCCACGAGACAGCTGTCGCTCTCGAGACTACTGGCACCGTGTAGTGTGTTGCAAGCCATAAGTTCATTTCCACATGAGCACTGTGCCATTTCTATGACCTGTAACGATCGACTGCTTGTCAGGCGAGACACTAAGGCAGGTCATGGGACTCCGGTGTGACGACACCATCGACCTCACAATTTCGACTCCAGCAGGTGTGAGCCGCCACACCAGAAAGCCGTCGTGGAAGCCGTCGTGGAAGCCGTCGTTACTCACTTTCGCCATGCATACGCCCACGTCGGGTCCCATCATTTCCAGACATCCTGTCGCCGCGACCGAGCGTCCAAGCGAGTGACAAGTGCTGGTGTGCCGAGAACCCTGTAAGTCGGCGCAAGCGAGCATGTTATCCTTGCCACATGATATCAATTTGCGGTCTGCATACGAAGAAGCACAGCTCAACTCACCGGCAGCAATCACAGCGATAGACAGCACTTCATCCTCGTGAAGGGCTTCGTAACGCGTGAGGAGTTCAGGTGCTGGCTCTACCTGCCAGACAGTCACGTCTCCATTCTTGTGGCCGCCGACGAAGATGGAGCAGCCGTCCACACGCACCAGGCGACCAGTCGTGAAACCACTGTGCCGGTAGACAGCTTCCCTCACGTCTCCACTGCTGAGTTGGTGGACACGCAGCACCTTGTCCATGCCAGCTGATAGGAGCGAATTGTGCAACAGCTCGCAGCATGTGGTGCGTAGGCTGTGCCCGCGCACCTCGTGGGTGAGCACGTAACCCAAGGGTCCGGCTTCGTAGAGTTCAATGCATCTTTCTGCGACGACGGCCAAGTGGTTGGTCTGTGTGCATGGAATCCCACCGCCTACCGATGGCTTTGACAAAAAACGGAGTCCAGATCCTTTGGAACTCCTTACAAAGGATAGCCTACCATGCGGAAACGCTTTGTGCGTGACTCCGCCAGTCGACGAGCCCGCGACTAAGCAATTCCCGCCGTCCAAGAAAGCAGAGACGATCGGGGCTCCCGCGGGGTCCATGGTGACCGAACTGGCGCGGAACGGAGTGGTGATGGGGTCCACCAACTCCAGCGTCTCGCTGCGGGGTAAAGCCTCCATTGACGTTCTGGGAGCTAAAACTGGGCTACGACTCAGCTGGAGGTCGGTCTTGTGATCGTTCTTCGACCTTGTGTCTGCCTTGGGCGCCTGCTTTGGGGGCTCCGCGGGACTGAGACGAGGGCTACGCACCCACTGCCCAGCGGCAACCTCAGCGGCACAAGTCACCTCTTCATCGCTGTAGGTTTCTCGCGTGTTGTCGATGATCAGCCGAGGGAGAGGCTCCATAGAGCTGGATGACGAGCGCTCCAGGGTTGTGTGTCGCGGCAGTGGGCGAGGCGGGTGTGACGTCGGGCTTGGTGGAGGTCTTGGAGGTGTGCGAGACATCGATGTTGGTCTCGGAGGCTCGTTCGATACTCTCGCATACGATGACTGCGGCGTTGCAGCGTGCAATACAGGGGATGTCATGTCTCGTTGGTTTTCAAGATAGTATAGAGGTTCCTGTTCTTCGGATGGAGAAGACGCCCTGTTGTTAGGTTAGCGTGACATTACCGTTGCATGAGCCAATGCCATAATTCGTTCATCTATTATTTTCAGATTACCTTGACGCGAATAACCTAGCTGTTCCGTCAGATTTGAGGGAAAGTCGGGGGTTCGGAAAGGAGGGAAGGTTTGACGGAACGAGGTGCCGGCGGCACCTCGCGGCGTGTGATGGTGGAGGTGGAATTGACCGCCGATCACTAGTGACACTGGCGACACTACGGTCATCACTCCTGTTGATGGACGACTGTCGGCGTAACGGGGCCTGCAAAGATCTCTTGAGGGCAACGAGTTCTTTGTAAGTCAGGTCCAACTGCACCGTTTTCTCCAGAAGTAATCTGATGTGTGCCAACGACCAGACTCACGTTTTGAACAGGTCTAGTTCTGCCTTGGTCTCTTGAAGGGCCAACTGTGTGTCTTGTAGCTCGATGAAGAGGTCTTGATCCATACAGCTCAATTACGTTTTTTTGCTACGCAATACTCACACAACACGGGAACTCCACCGATTTTCTTCTTCTAGCGTTTGCGCATTCCAAGGCTTCAACGCCACAGAGCTCGAGAGGCGTGTCGATACTGGAAACGGCGTGATCACCTCCCAGGTGTTCAGACCAGCGAAGTTGTCGGTGCCAATAACTCGGTGGATGTGCTGCATCGTACTGTCTCCCATCTCTTCCCAAAATGCCATTGGGACGACTTGCACGTGCTTCGTCTGCAGGCATCGAGAGAGCTCTTTAGTGTCAAGGGCATCCACAGACCTCAGGTCGGTACTGAACTGGATTTTGCGTTTGGCCTGGCGCTCTAGCGCGCGCTTAATGGGCAGCTTACACGCACTGTAATGAACCCGCACCAGAGTCGAGCTCTCAGAAGTCAGGTACATGATCAGTGCCATCTCCCCATGGGCTCTGAGCAGAAAGTAGCGAGCGTCCTTGCCTGTGATTGACTTCTTGAGCGATCCTAAGTCGTGGAGCGGCCCGTGTCCAAGGCACTCCACGACGTCTTCCCGCGTTAGAATCAGCTCAATGTTGTACACGCCTTCCGACGCTGCCATTGCATCTAGTGCTGCGAGGCAGTTAGGCGCCAGGCTGACTTCCATAGATTGTGTCAGAGGGACTGTGGCCTTCGCGAGCGGGTCCAGGCTGGGCGGTTGTAAAGCGTCTCTTTCAAACATCCGCTGCACCTTTTGCCGCGTCTGAGTGGCCGTTTCTCTTTTGACTCACTAGGCCGCGAGAATAGTTGCAGGTTCCCAGAAATCCCCTCCGCAACTCCAACGATTCAACCAGAGCGTTGAGGAGCTCGTTCAGATGCAGATCTACGCTGCGCACGAACGTCAGCATAATCCAGGTATCCGAATCAGATTCATGGCACCATAGTCGCAGTAGCAACGCCAGACGTGGACTCTCTTCAGGATTCAGCAGTTTTACGATGTCAGCCACTTCTGTCTCCACGCCTTCAAAGGGAATTGATGCGACGACTTCCAGGCTGAGGCTGAGGTCTACGTTTACTGCTTCCGCAAGCGTGCTGGCCTGCAACATTATCCGAAAAACAGACAGATTCAAAGGTATACACGGCACGAAAGGAATTTCACAGAGATCATCGCGGACGGCGGGTTTTTCTGGGGGCGCCCTGTAGCGGAAGGTAAGCGGACCCGTCGTTGCTGTCGTCCAGTGAGCAGAAGGATATAATGTTGCTGAAGAACGATACGCAGCTTAAGTCCCGCATATCCCAGAAGCAGCCGTAGGTATCTCCATTGAACCGATTCTGGATGTGTTGGGGCTTCCTCAGATGCTCGTAGAAGGTGATGTTGGTGATCATGGATTTCGTCGTACGGAAAAGAAGGTACGAGACAAACGTCAGCCACATCACGTTGAGCAGAGACCCCAACAATCCGAAGTGGAAGGTAGGGCGAGTCATTAGCATCCATAGATCGGACGCAAGCCCGTGGTCTGCGTTCCGCACGGTGCATTCGACGTCGACGAACATCGCGAACAACGCCCAAAAGGCCAGAATGCCCAGCGTAGTGAAGAGCAGGAAGAACCAGAACGACCTCTGGTTCCCGCGACCGATGCAGTTGTCCAGCCAGATGCAGTGATGATCAAATCGATGGATGCAGTTGCCACAATCGCTGCAGTGGTGAACGCGGAATGGTTTCACCATCTGGCAAGTCAGACAGACGGTCTTGCTTTTGCCGTCCAGAACCAAGGCCGCGTAGTCTCGAGCGCATCGCTTGCGTCGTTCATCAGCGATGCGGTCCTGGAGGCGGTTGACTCCGTCACGAATATTGTTGAGCCTATGGGCACAGTTGTTGAACTCCTCCTCTCCGCCATGGCGCTTCCCCCGAAACTTGCGGTTAAGGTCCATGAGCTCCAAATTGACTGAGAGCGCGTCTCTCTCAAACGTGTGCAGCGCTCGCGTAGCGGAATCCTTCAAACCTTTGATGACAGGCAACTTGTTCACATCCTGTGCGAAGTTACGGGAACAACGCTTCGTCTGGTCGGGTATGACGTTTTTTCTAGCAAAGCCGGGGTTGGCATTGAACGCGACAATCCAGCAAATCGCCTGAGCTAACCAACAAAAGAGGAAGACGAGGGCAGCTGGCCAATAGTCAGTGTCAGCCGTCAGGAGTTCCTTGATCATGCCACATGCAATGCTGACGTTGACAAGTGACATCAACCAATAGTACCAGGCATAGTTGTTCCTGAAGAGCACGATGCGCCCCAATATCCGACGGTTGAGGTTCCAAAGTTTCATCTGCAAAGCCAGATAGTAGTGGTTTCGGCGGATGCAAATGTCGAGGGGGGTGCGGACGCGCTTGTCATCGATGGATTGGGCGTTCACAAAATTTACTCCCCCCTTCTCTGCGACCAGCAGAATCGTGTCTTCATCGCCGTGCATAGCGGCCATGTGCATAGCGGTGCGCCCACAATGATCCCTGTGTGCCAGGTTGGCCCCTCGAGAGAGAAGCCACTGGACAACAACAAGCGATCCGCGCTGACAGGCCCACAGCAGCGATGTCCTGCCTTGATGGTCCTGTGACTCCAGAGATACTCCTTGAAGGTACATGTACTCCAAAATGTTTAGGATTTCGTAGGCGCGGTCGTCGGAGGCTTCTGCGCAAGTGGTAAGGAAAGGGTTAAACTGGGAGTTGTTGACATACGTGAGGACTTCAGGTCCTTTCTCGTTGACGATCTGTCGCAGAAGTTGGAAGTTGCAACCGCGGACGCAGAAATGAACCACCGTGTCACCGTTCATGTCAGAGTAGAATACATTGCAACCAGAACGGATCAGGTCGATCACCAGGTCGTTCAGTTCAGTGAACTGCGAGGCGTGGTGGAGCACCAGAGATGCCTCCATCACGTGAGTGCTCCGCTCCCGACGCAGTTCGTTGACCATGTCACGAATACCAGGGATGTCTCGTCTCTGCGCCAATGATTGAACGACGTTTCTCATCGAGAGCACTTTCTGAGTGAGATTCCGAGTCCACACCTACGGAGGAGATTTGTTGGTCTTCCGTGCCGGCCGCAGCGAACATGGACGAGAATTAGCCAAATTGATTAATTACAGGTGGATGAGATAGCATGCTGAGTTCTCTGTCCTCACACTCGAAGAAGAATTACCCATGGAACCTCATGTGAGTCCCATGTCGCAACGAGACGTAGGAGTCTCTCTATGGAGGATATGACGGACGCGGAACGGGAAGATGTGGAAGCTGATGGAACGATGTCCTCGTTGGATGTGCTGACCCTGGAGATACTGCGAATGGATGCCAAGGTGGATGCCAAGGCGGGTGACCGCACAAAGCTCACCCTGCGGCTGATGGACTTGTTCAGGGAGCGTCTGCAGTGAGTGTGGGCTGGGGAGTATCAGTCTAGAGATGTCTGTCCGAATTTCCGGCTGGTTTCAGCAGTCGAAGCAAAGAAGTGCGTATACTTACTGGGTTACGTCGCAGATGAGAGTAGTTACCGAGTCCACCTCGATATTGATTCCCCCTTGCTGACCGTCGTCAAGTGGATCCCTGTTAACTCCGAGTACCTTAGAGTAGAGGAATTAAAAAGCCCCCTACGTATCGCAAAAGGCAGTACGTTTATCGGTACTGACACACATGTCATTCAGCTGTTTGGATATTTTCCCTCGGAGGCAGGAGAAGAGCCCCACTGTGCCTCTGCCTTCGACGTAGAGAACTTGCACGTGTTCCACTGCAATCGCAAGGAAGTATCCGCAATGCCCACGTGTCGGAAAAATGCAGCTGCGTGCTGGGCGCCGGGAAGGCAGTCAGTAGTTATGTTTGGCGGCTTGTCTCTGGAAGACGGGGATAGCCTCTGCGACTTATGGGAATTGAAGGTTGAAATGACCCTTTGGGGATGGCGGCGCCACCATCAAGTGTGCAAGCGCTGGCCTATTCCTAGACGTTCGGCCTCACTAGCCGTGTACGATGACACTATATACCTCTTTGGAGGCCAGGTACAGTCTGGTGAGCAAACCTGCGTTGGACCCCTCGAGAGCGAGCGCAGCACGCGACGTGCAGCAACAGATGGCCCTAATCCGGCGCGTACTACGCTGGTGGAAAGTGAGGAAGGCGACGCTGGACCACGCAGCTCTGCAACAGCGCCGGAGATCAGACATTATGGGCGCCATATCCACGTGTAGGACGACGGAGACACTCGTCCGTTGTTATCTCAACGATCTGTGGTCGTTCACATTCGGAGGAGAATGGGCTTGTCTATCGCCTCTCAGCGACGAGGATCATCTACCGGTGGTGCGGGCCAAGGCTGGAATTATTGTCACAGACGGCAAGAAGGACCCCAGAAGTAAATCTTGGTTGAAAGGACCTAGTAAGCTTCTGCGTATGACATCGTACTCTAAGCTAGGTTCCGAGAAGTCCCGACGACCCTACTCTGTACTAATAATATCGGGGACATCAGGGGGACCGCTGGCGCTGCAGGATTCGTGGGAGTTCCGTCTGGAAACTGGCAGCTGGTGGCCTCATTTAACTAGGTGCGTCGGAAGCTCAGGCACGAAATCCGAAGAGTTCTTCGAAAATCACCGCTCGGTCATCAAATCCGGCTCCGCTTTCTACGTTATAACTTCCCGGGCCTTAAGCTACGGCGTCGTAGAAGGGATGACACCCAGAGACTGGCTTGCCATGTGCTCAAAGCTGGTCGCACGAGTTCAGGTGCTGGAGGAACAAGACCATCAGCGCAACGCCGAAAAAGATGTACGCAGCATGCTCCGCGAACGCATCCCAGCGATGACATCCCGTATAGCGAGCATCTACGACGCTCCTTACGAGGCGCGACACCTAGGAGAGTGCATTGTCTGCGTGAACAACTCCGTGCAGGTGGTGTTCGATCCTTGCGGGCACGTCATCATGTGCTGGGGTTGTATCGTCCGCTTATTTCGAGATCTGGGTTCAAACACCTGTCCGCTTTGTCGAATGGTTATCAAGAGGGCCATGCGGCTCAGGTTTTCTAACATGCCGCCGCTCGACAAGCCTCTGGAGCAGATCGTTACTGAGGGCACTCCTCCAGTGCTAATTGACCACGAGAAGTCATAGTTTTAGTTGGCTTTGTGGTGCGGAACGCATTTGACTGTTTACGATTTACGTCACGTCCACTGTGAACTCATCCGAGGACGTCTTTATCAGCATCCCCATAGCATTCGCTGCTTCCACGAGCTGCTCAGCTGAGTCAAGGGCTTCGCTAACAGCGACCAGGTCCCTCGCCACGTTGAGCACTAGCGCCCTTGACAGGACTCGGGTGCCCTGTTGGCCGACTACACTTCGCAGCTGTCGCTGCAACGGTCCGAGCATGGAGCCCAAACCTTTGCCCTTCCGCTTTCTGCCTGCGAAGGCGAACCCCTCGCAGTCGCCTAACGTCGACAGGCCTACAACCTCCTCCACATCGAGGACGTGCTGCGGAGTCACCAGTTCACTGAGGTCGGCGCGAGCCCGAGCCTTGCACAGTCGCACCAGCGTTTCCAGCACGCGCACTGTAACTGGACGGATGGGAGATGACTTGGACTTGAGGAAGACGTACAGGTCTCGTATAGCGTCCCTGGCGGCGGTTGTTAGTATGGGATGTAGTTGCGTGCTGGCGTAGAATACGAGATCCGTTAACAGTTCTCGCGGCAGTAAATCCTTGATGGAAGTCCGTCTGATTCTCGATCTTAAGTCCGTGCCTGCCGTTGGCGTGGCATGTCGTTCGTTCTTCAAGACGAATGTCAAGTCGAATCGGCGAAGCAGTTCGGCCGGTAGTGTGCTTTCTACAAGGTCTCGAGTGCCTGTTGAACGGGAAGTAACGACAATCGCAGTTGCGGCCGGAAGCCGGCATGTCGATCCAGCTTTTGACACGGTGCAGCATTGCGTATCCATCACCTCGAGCAACGCGGTGGCGGCCGGAGACCTGCAGAGGTCGTCGATTCCGCAGTGACCACCGGAAGCCATCACGCATGCGCCGGCATCGACTTGGATGTCACCTGTCACGACGTCCTTGGTCACAGTGGCTGTGAGTTCTGTTTTGCTGGCGTCGTTACGCGTGATCAGCAAGCCACGTGGACTGGCATCAATCAGAGACCGCAGCAGCAGAGTTTTCCCCACAGCAGGGGGTCCTTGGAGGAGTAGGTGAATTGATGTGCGGGGGGTCTCAGGGCGGACGGAACCAGACAGCAAGCTCAGCATGAGTGCGGCTGCATAACATTTTGGGTGGATGCACTTGCCTTTCGCCCCTTCATGACCCTGCACACAAGGATTCAGGCTGGCGCAGAGAACGTCGAACTTGTCTTTCTCCTGTTGGTAGAAGTCAGATAAAAAGCTCTGCACTCGTGAACTTGGCCCACATCTAGCTGGCTCGACTGCCTCAGGAAACAACCGCCAGAAGTCGCTAGAGGCCAGTCGACTAGGTGCCAGAGGAACTTTACCTGGGCTTGCCATGCCGGAGGCCACAAAGTTGGCCTCCAAGAATATCGTGTGCAGCGATGATTTGGGTACTCCAACGGCTCGATGCGTTTGATCAGGTCTACCTGTTTGACGGGTCCTCACTACTCCGCAGACGTAGACGTGGGACCCAGCTTCACAGCAGTCTACCAGAGGGCCAGACAAATGAATATCGATGGCATGGTTGGCGCTCTTATCAGTGGTGGCTTTCTGAAGTCTGATAGCTGAGCGAGCTGTCGGCCTACCTTAGGAGTTGCGATTCCTTCGCAGTCACCGTTCGTCGTGTAGGTGCAAACTGTTTCTGATTACACTGGAGGCGGCTGCATTTCTTTGGCGCCGTCCACACTCCGTCATCAATGTACACAAGGATACGTTCGAAGCACTGGGGACACGAGTAGGTGATGGACGAAGCCTGCGGCCTCACGGGGCCCACGCGAGTGACCAGGCCGCAGATGCAAACGAAACGGTCTACTTTAGACGAGGTAACGGCTGAGGGCTCTACAAGGTCCGCGAGCGAGCTGTCGAAGATAGAAGTCCACACAAGGCCGCCAACATGGCTTCCCCGCCGCAGAACGGACCCATGAATGGACGCGTTTATGATCGGCAAGACCATCCGCGGGAATTGATAGAGGGCTGCATTGAAAGGGTGGTCAAACAGCTGAGGAGGCTGGCACGCCGAAAGTGTCACCACATCAATCGACGCACAGCAGAACCCATTTCGGTGATTATTCCTCAATTGGTCTTGTAGGTGCAGCTGGCCTTCATGCTCGCACCAAAACGGTATGAGGGTCGCGATTGACGCTCGAGCTACCTCTGGCTGTGCCTCCAGCCTGTAGAGCTGAATGAGATCCATCAATTATTTTAGTATCTCAAAAAGGCAGAAATGTCACCAGCGTGGTTGCCTTTGGAAGCGAACCCAACGGTCCTGCAGAGGTACTTTCGCGAATTAGGAGGATCTGAGGGCATTCGATTTCAGGACGTATTCAGCACCGAAGAGTGGGCGCTGGATTTGGTTGAGGGGCTGACTGCGGCGGTCGTGTTATTGTATCCAATCACCAAGCTAAGTGAACAACGTCGAAGGTCGCTGGTTACAACAAAGTCGGACGCTGTCTGGTTTTCGAAGCAGACTGTCGGCAATGCGTGCGGCACCATGGCGCTGTTGCACGCCGCGATGAATATGTCCTACGAGTGCGACGGGTGGCTCAGCCGGTTCAAGAGTGATACAGAGACGCTGGACCCTGTGCAGCGCGCAAAGAGTATTGAGGCCGACACTCGTCTAGAGGCGCTGCATAAATCTGTGGAGCACGAAGGGCAAACCGCGCAAGTCGACGAGGAGGTCAACGAGCATTTCGTAACGTTCGTCTGTCGCGACGGGAAGCTATTTGAACTGGATGGCCGCAACGATGGTCCTGTGTGCCACGGAGTTGTCAGAGAAGAGAACTTACTCAAAGCTGCAGTGGGCGTCGTGAAGAAGGAGTTCATTGAGCAAGACCCCAGTCAGGTACGATTTGCCATCATAGCCCTCGTTGTGTAGTTACGGTGAACTGAGCCCAGCGGTGCGACTTCTTTGCTTTATTTGCTTTCTCGAATGGGAATTTGATTTAACAGGTTAGATTTCACATCAACTACTCCTTCCTTTTTGGAGATTTCCGTTCTCCATGAGATTTCCATGACTTTGTGGTTTGTTATGTACCGCCCCAGCCAAACTCCCCATCTGATGTACCGCCCCAGCCAAGCTCCCCATCTGAGAATGTCTCTCTCTTACATAGATCGCAGAACAAAGTAATAGGTCAAGAGATAAGTTAAAAAGAGATGGAGAGTCGCGGTATTTCAAGGTCACAATCGCGGAGCACAATAGAAAACCGGCAACGGGAATCTTGGAGCCGGTAAGCGGGTCAAAGTTTAGCAATGAGGCCCGTTAATAAAGGAGCTTATCAAAAGACCAATGGCGGCAGCGAAAGGCAAACTCAGACCTGCCAAAAGGTGGACCCAGCTCATATGGGTTGCGGTTGATGTTTGATGTTCGATGAAGTCCGTTGAGCTCCAAGTAGCCAAAGCAGCCTTACGTATCCAGTGCAAGAGAAGGAAGTTGATCAAGAAGTAAGGGCCTAGAGGGAGCACGGTTCCCAGCGTGGAACCGTCGATGTTGTAAACTACGCAAACCAAAGACAGCATACCAGCAATGAGAACCCTCGTGTTGGGCAGCGGGTGTTGCATGAACTCCAGCAACTCGTAGCCCA
>NW_027151695.1:0-2220 GCF_019968955.1 Porospora cf. gigantea A | reverse complement strand
TGGGCATTGGCGAAGTTCGTCGGTTCAAGGTTGAGGTGAAGACTGCCAAGAATCCTATTGAAGAGGAATACTACATCGACGTCCACCGGAATCCCCTTGCTGGGGAAAGCCCCCAGAAGGCGCGGGCTCTTGGCAATTTTATTGGTTGGGGGACTGCCTTCCTATCGGCCGACAAAGCATTTTCCTTCCTCTACAACACCAAGCTGCTGCAGTGGATTTCTGCCACTGGCCGACTTAACAACTCACCCGAGACGTACGACTCCTTCGCATCGTCGTTCCATAAGTGGAATCTGATATTTAGGAACCCTGAGAGAGTCCGGTTTACCGGCGGTAGCAACAACACCTTTGTGTCACCACCTGAGAGGTATGCAGAGCTTATTCAGATGTACGACGTCCAGGACGCGTCGCATGCCAATAAGGATTTCCTTGCGGCGTTGGACCAGCTCGGTGCCGCCGTGCCCCCCTTCGTCATCTCCCAAAACGGGAACTGGGTTGATGTGTCGCCCTCTGAACCTCTAGTGACACAGTCCCTTCGAACAATGCTCTTCAGACAGTGGAACGACAACCTGGTACAGGTGGCACGAGACAACCATGCCGTCAATGTGGACGTCGCCGAGAACGCGTCTCCTGTCCGTGCACTTCGTGAGATTGCACCTGCGGACAAAACCAAGTTGCTCCGGGAGCTCAACGTGGAAATGAAGAAGAGCGAGGCTGTGTTGGACTACATCAACTCCATCTTTGTAACCTCCTGTGTGTTGCTGGGGGCCGCCGTGATGTATATGCTCTTGTGGCTCGTTTGGTTGAGGAACAAGAATGCCGGCTTCCTTACCTTACGTCGTGACTTCCCCAAGATTCTGCATCCCGCTCGCTTCTGGACGTTCCTCTTCGACTTCACTTTCGTCTCCTTTATGATGGCTACTGCTGGCATCGCGTTCTATTCCGGCAAGGATTGTTCCGTATGTGTCTACGGTATCAACACGACGCCAAGACAGGTCCAAATCTACGCCATCGCCATGCTCATTGCCGGCCCTCTGTGTTATTTCCTGGCAGCTATCTCCATCGTCACAGTGATCCGAAAGAACCTGGTGTTCACGAAGAGCACTCAGACTTGGCAGGACGAGCTCGTCATCGAGAGTAAGGCTATGCAGACCTATCTTAGGTGGTTCCCTGTGGTATGCGATCTCCTATCGATCGAAATCAGAGGTGCCACACCTATTTTCCGACCCGAGGATCACGCTGAGGGCCATACTCAAGTCGCGTTTAAAGAGGAGACCCGACGACAGCCTGATTTCACTGACGCTACACCTTACCAAGCCGTCGGAGGCGATGCCGACAAGGATGGAGGCTCAGACTTGGCTTCCGTACAGTACACTAGTTTGCTGGGTGGCTCATCCAAGCCTGCGCTACCTTACGACGGCAGAAGGGATCGAGTACATGTGGAAACCGACGTGGAGAAGGCTGGAAGGGACTACATCGTGAACAACCACATGATGTTGAGATGCTACCCTGATGCCAACATCGGAACATTCCCTTTTTCCATCAAGAACTCCTACGACCACAATCTGAAACTGGAATGTGAACTCAATATCCGCCACCACCCGAATGTCTACGGCTGGAAGAATCTTGAGCTTATGATCCCTCGGGAGCATTTGCAGGGGCCCAGTATTGACCGGTTCAGTAACCTCTTCGCAGCGTCTCACAAGAACATCTTCCAGTTCGTTATTGACCGCGCGGCCCTGGCGATGATGTGCGTTTTCCTTACCACGTGGACTGATCAGCAGGGATACATCCAGTCCTTACTGCTCATGTGCGTCTGCTTACTGCTCGTTGGATTGTACGTACCGTCCACTCTCAAGACGGCAACCAGCCACTGGTATGGTCGTATGTCTAATGCTGCCGGTAGCCGTCGTCGTCAGCTTGAGCTCGACGAGGATGATGAAAAGAAATTCCGCATCTGGCCCTTCCGCGGCCAAGACACGCGCGCCCAATTCGATCGTCTACGCATGAGGAAGACGGACTACCAGATGAAGGGCATGTACCGTGCTGTGAGGCTGTACCTTGTCGAGCCGTGGCAGAGTTTCCGACGGGGACCTGTGTTCCGTTCATTCGCCTCGGAGTTCTCGCGAGACGTCGTATTCGGACCCATGTGGCTCGAACTGATGAAGGGACTGACGCTTGTGGCTTTGGTTCTAGCCAACATCAACGTCGGCGCCATCTCCA
>NW_027151694.1:0-2225 GCF_019968955.1 Porospora cf. gigantea A | reverse complement strand
AAAGTTGCCGGTGACACTCGATTTGGGAACCCCATCGCGTTTAAACCTTCACATTTTGTGGTTTAAACACTGAAAAGCTTATTCAGCCGTGCACCCCTCAGAGGCTGCCCGTTCTTCTGGTTAATTGTCAAAGCAGCTCAGTCCATCATCTTCATCTCCATCTATGTGCCGCTTTAGCTCAGTCGGTAGAGCGCCAGACTGGTGGTCACGGGTTCGAGCCCTGTACGTGGCTTTGTGTAGTTTGTGGCTTTGTGTAGTTTGTGGCTTTGTGTAGTTTGTGGCTTTGTGTAGTTTGTGACCACATAATTGCGCTACGCTTCGTTTTTTGACTATGAACCTTATGCGTTTCCGGCGCATATCAACAGATTGAACACTGTTTAATTGGTGCAATCAGAGAGACAGCGCACATTTGAATCAGGCTGCTCTTCTCGAAGTCACTCCCTCAAAGAACGATACGAACTTTCGCTACAATAGATGCGGAGCTCACTTTTACAACAACATATTGTCAGTTTACACTCATAATAAACCAAGTGGTCTATTCATAAAAACAAGTAAAAAACCCGATCAAGGGGACCAAGAAGGTCCATCAAAGCTCTGCCCGTTGACCTTCACAGTGTAATCTCCGTAGAGAAGATTGACACAGGACTCGTACGCCCCTGGGATAGACGCCTCCCAGGTAGTCTGATACCCAACGATCTTGCAGCCGCTCTTCCAGTCGTTCTCGAAGTACTGCTCTAGCTTCGCGTTGGAGTCGTCTCCAAAGAGACCCTGACGAGCGCAGTCGAGTTCCTCGTCAGCTGGAATGTCCACATGGAGAATCTCAGCAAAAGCCTTGTAGCTCGTGATGCGGTTAGCAGCGCGAATATCAGTAGATCCGCCCTTATTGCATTCGACTGCTCCGTTGATAACGTTGATAGTGGCGCCGAAACCTGCAGTGATGCCCTTCGCAAGGTCTCCAGCGGAGGGGGTGTATGACCCGTCCGCGATGGAGAGCATAGAAGGCTTTGGTGACTGCGGCTTGATGGCAAACCAGATGGCCGAAGCCAGGTTCAGCCACGTATTGGCAACCAGTTGGGGCTCACGAATGAGCTTGAAGCCGTCTTCCATGATGGCCCGAGAAAACGGCCCGTAGTTGTAGTTGTACGATAGCTGCTTGGCGCCTCGACCGAAGTATTTCTTGGCTCCTCCGTCCTTAGCGCAGGGCATAAGCAACTCGTCGTACTTATGGCGAATGGAGCAATACTCGCAAGTAGATCCAGTCTCAGAGCAACCGAACTCCGATATAAAATACAGTCCCTGCACATGCTCCGGTATCTTGCCGGGATAGAAGGAAGCCCCAGCGTTCTTGTGGTCACCGTCGATATCTGCAGCAGTCATGGTCGACCAGTGAGCACCGGTCTCCTGACTCCAATGTGCGAAGGACGTGGCTAAAAGCTTCCTGCAAATAGCATCAGAGTCGCGGCCATCCTTGTACGTCCTGCAGTACGTCGGGAACTTCGCAACACCCTTCAGGAAATTCAAGTACGAATACTGATGATGCCTCACAGGGAATATCTTATCGAAGTCTTGGGCGCTCAAAATGCCTTCCACTCGCCTAACATTGACGGGGTTGTTGGCGTTTCCTACCGTGACTGCCTCGACAACAGCATTTCTGCGAACCGTACCAGCCTCAATGAATTGCCGGGTGCCTTCTGGATACTTCGAATACAGCTCTTGTAGCTTCTGTCTTTGGATTCTGATACCCTCATCAGTTTCTACGACTTTCCGATTCCAGACAATTTGGGCCATGCTCTCAGGAAGGTCATAGTCCATGGCGTAAGTGTTAACTGACCAGTCAATGCACTTCCCCACGTCCGTAGGATCGAACACACAGTCATCGTCCTGAGGCGTAGGAGGTACTGGGGGAGCAGTGGGAATCGTAGGAGGTACTGGGGGAGCGGTAGGAATCGTAGGAGGTAGTGGGGGAGCAGTGGGATTTGTCGGAGGTACTGGAGGAGCAGGGGTCACATTACCCGACTTGGCGCAATAGTTAAAGTTCTTTACGACACAGTCGGCCACAGCATCAGCACTCGACTGATCAGGACACCAGGGCTTCTGAGCAGGATCAGCGTAATGGTCGCAGAAATCCTTGCAGTTTTGGTCGAACCAAGGAGAACTGGGAGACGAAAGCATCGACTTGCAATCGTCTACAATAGAAGCTGCGGTGCTTCCGATTAATAGGGCAA
>NW_027151693.1:0-2120 GCF_019968955.1 Porospora cf. gigantea A | reverse complement strand
CAGGAGGGTCTAATGCTGAACTCAATGAAGTGATATCATAATGTCAAATCCGTTCCGTAGTGTGGAATCCAATAATCCAATGTCACAACTACAAAAATTGACTATTCGCTTATGTTGGTGGGAATTCTCCTTTCAGGTTTGGCTGCAGGCCAGACGACCAAGTACAACAAGATTGAGGTTTTGTGGGATCAGGCCTGCCTTGGCAACCTTGCCGATGTCGATTTCCATGCAGGTGTCGAGGCCATGACGGGGTCCACTGGATACACCCCTCTCCTTAATCTGACAAGCGGGTCTCTTCAAAACTTCACAGCTCACGTGTCCAATTCCAGAGCCGCCAAACACTACTCTACCAAACGACAACACATTCTGGGAACTGACCCCATCACGTTGGACTTCAACAGGGATCGTATCGTGGCCGCAGCCATGATGACATCTGGGAAAACTCCACTTGACACTCCTGATTACTTCCCACACATCGTCGCTGACACTTTTACTTTCTCCGAGTCCCTCACAGCAGCACTAGAGTTAGCTCCTTGCGTGAGCCATGTTGAGGTGAATCGAGCCACAGTCCGGAAACCTGAGGGAGGTTTTGACTCGTTTGACCAGGTTCTGGCCGCTTACCACATTCAATCCGACATGACTACCGCTACGACCTCTCCCCAGTCCAACGAACCACCGTTCGAGTACCCAGTCGTAACCCCAGAGTCGGCCGAGTACAAAGCAGTCCCTTTCAATTGGCGTACAGGCATGAAGGCCTACGGAAAGAACTCATTGGCCTCACTCGCTTGGTACATGGGGGGTACTAACGAATTCAGCCTCGTCGACCATCCCTTCTACAATGTAGGCATGGACTGGGTTGAGGTGCACAAACGCATGAAAAACGTATGGTCACATGGTAGCTAACACAGTATTCCGATCCCGAGACTTTCCCCGTATACCTTGCAGGGGTGGAGAAGATCTTCGCGCCATCCGGACTCTGTAGATTCGACGCCCGGGATTGTGGAGGCGCCGACGAAGATCGAGACAGGAATGGGCGGGAAAACGACTGCTACGGTTTTGCAGACGGCGACAAAGGGTTTATCTACGATGAGAACGCCCCCAATGTCGAGGGCTCAGACCATCACCCCTCCTGCCTTGCCTCCTTGGTAGCCGCGGATCCGGAACGCTCCGCGCTCCCCTACACATGCAAGGCATGCGCTGTGTATTCCGAAATGACCCACGATACGAGTAAGCAACGTCTGGACTTTCTTCTTGCCTATAAAGACCGATTCAAGGTGTCAGTCATCGACCTGAGGCATGATCAGAATTACTACTCCCAGCAGGAAGTAACGAGACGCATCGTGGCTGGGAACGACCACGTTATGGTAATGTGTCAGAATGACGCCAAGGATAGTTTCTGCTACATCGACGACTACTCCTGCTTGCTCAACCGAGATGCCGTTCCAATCTACCCAGCGTTGTTCCCTTTCGTGAACAACCGCATCATTGCAGGGGTAACTGATGCCACAGGCAACATGTATCAAAACACACCACGGGGCGCTCAGACCACCCACGTCTTCGCACCGGGCGTCGGAATTCCCTACATGTTCGCTCACCGATATCCAACCGAGAAGAGTTATTACGACCGCCTCTGGGTTACTGATACCTGCGCGGGCGCGGCCCAGGTTGCAGCTGCCATTGCTAATGCCTGGTCCTACTTCCCAGATTTCCCCGGTCACGAGATTCACCAGGCAGTGATGGACGCGGCTCCACTGGGAAACATGAACAACAACGACGCTCATGGCGGAATATTGAATGCAGACATGCTTTTTAGAATATTCGAAACCTCTGGCCAGGTCCCTTCGACGGAGCCTGTGCCTGACATCGACGGCCGATACACACCTTCATGGATGAACGGGAGTGAACTAATGGCTTCTCTGGGGACCACTTTGTCTTTGATTTTATTTTTGGTGTAACATTATTTTATTTTTCGTTTTATTTTTGGCGAAACATTATTTTATTTTTCGTTTTTCGTTGTTAATGATTGGATCGATGTGGTTCACGGGTACGGATTCCATATTACGACATCACTTCATTGAGCGCACACATCACTTCATTGAGTTCAGCATTAGACCCTCCTA
>NW_027151692.1:0-2233 GCF_019968955.1 Porospora cf. gigantea A | reverse complement strand
ATTATGTACAATGAATAGCTTCTTGCGGAAATTGTCCTCAGACGTGTCGGGCCACCTCGAAAGAATCCCACACAGCGGCCATGACGCTGGCCACTTTCTTGGAATCTCCGATAGTGTAAAACTCCGCATCCTTTGGCATCTCAATTGCCTTGTTAGGACGGTAGCCGATAGCACAGATTACCGAACAGTCGGAGATGCGCTTTTTGCTGCATACTTCACCTTCAATCTCGTCTTCGCATTTCAGCATCGAGACGGAGTCGCCGGTAACATTCAGCACTTTGTGCCCTTCCATCAACTCGACTCCGTGATGATCCAGCAGGTCTTTCATCATGCTGTAGTTGGCGAACGGTAAAACTCCATGTTCACCGCCCAAAACTTCTTCAGTCATCTCCACGACAGCGATATCACTGACATCATCTCGGTCACGCGCCAAAAACAGCGCCGTTTCGCAGCCTACTAGACCTCCTCCAATAACCACAACTCGCGATCGCAGCTCCGGCTTCCCAGTTAGGACTTCGTCCGCCAAAAGGACACCTGGTTGTCGGAAGGGCTCTGGGAAGATAGGAGAGCCTCCGATGGCATTGACCACCACGTCGACTTTCATCGAACTCTTTACGTCGTCGTAGTCGGTGTTGAGCATGATTCGAACGCCGTTCTCAGTCAATTCCGTGGTGAACCACTCAACCATGGCAAGGTCGTCGTGTTTGAATGACGGCTGACCAGCAACTCTGAGATTGCCTCCCAGCTGGCTGGACTTCTCAACCAGAGTAACTTCGTGGCCTCTGATCGAGGCAACCCGAGCGAACTCCATTCCTGCAGGCCCACCTCCAGCAACCAAGACCTTCTTCTTCTCCAACGCTGGAATAAGCCGCGATGACTCCTCTCGACCACACGCAGCGTTCAGAGCGCAAGAGAGAGGCCGCATCTTTGAAAGGCGCCCAAGACACCCATCGTGGCAAGAGACGCAAGGTCTTACTCGGTGATAAAGTCCTCGTCGGATCTTGTTGACGATGTCAGGATCGGCCAGGCATGGCCTGCCGAGAGCTACGAAATCAGTTTCGCCGGTCTTAAGCGCCTCTTCGGTGAGTCGTGGATCTTCCATGCGTCCTGCTGTAATAATTGGCACTGTGATGCCGTTGCTCTTCAAAAACGACGAGAACGGCAGGTACATGCCAGGAGCAAAGTAGCTAGGAGGGTGGTTCCAATACCACGAATCATAGGTCCCAGCATCGACATTCAACGCATCATACCCTGCGGCAATCAGCATATTCGCAGCCTCAAGACCCTCGTCCCAATCCCGACCTGCCTCTACAAACTTCTCTCCCGGCAGAGCTCCCTGCCTTAGGCCCTTCAAAAAGCTCTTCACGGAGTATCTGAGAGACACAGGGAAATTGTCGCCACAAGCCTTCTTCACAGCCTTTACGATCTCAGTCGCAAACCGAAGCCTATTCTCCAGTGAACCGCCGAACTCGTCAGTCCTTTTATTGTAGAACGCAATAGCGAACTGGTCAAGGAGATAACCTTCATGTACGGCGTGGATCTCCACGCCATCATAGCCTGCCTTTTGGCAGATAGCAGCACAGTGAGCAAATGATTTGATGTAGTGCAACACCTCTTCCTTTGTCATCTCGCGGTGGATAAGATTTGGATCGAACCGATTCTCCTGTTCTGAAGGTGCGACGTGAGTTTTGACAAACGGAGGCATTGCTGAGCGTCCAAGTCCAGCAGTCAGCTGAGCGAAGATCTTTGCTCCGTATGAGTGAACTCGCTCGCACATTTCTCCCGCTGTCAGAAGATATTTAGGAGGGCACTTATTAGGTTGAGGAACCGCTGGTTCGATTAGAACCTCCACTTCGTTCTGGACAGTCTGGATTCCAGTCAAGATCAGGCCCATCCCTCCCTTGGCTCTCTCCACATAGTAGTCGATGCCCCGCTGGTTAAAGCAACCATCCATGTCGCAAAATCCAACAGGACCCATTGGAGCCATAACATATCTGTTTGGAATCTCAACCTTTCCGATACTAAAGGGGGTGAAGGCTTGCATCGTTCGTCCGTTCAGTTCAGGACATCTACGGTCATGCGATATCTGATTCCAAGTCTCGCCGATGTGAACGGCTTCTCCAGAAAGAAACCTGTTCACCACGTCCGTGTGCTTAGTCATTTTGGAATATCCTTCAATTCTGACCTCTGACAATCATGTATCGGTAATTTCCTAGGGTGAAGCCGAACGTCG
>NW_027151691.1:0-2241 GCF_019968955.1 Porospora cf. gigantea A | reverse complement strand
CACCTGAAGCGATCCGTTTTGTCTTGCAAGTCATGAATCAATTTTACCCAATGATATCATGAATCAATTTTACCCAATGATATTATTCATTCCATCACAACATATGGGACACATGATCTTACACAAAAACCAACTCAAATCGTGGGATATATGGAAGTGGAGCTACAATCAAGGCCAGGTGACTGTCCGATAACACCAGATTCGGTAGTCCAGAGGACTGTTCCTGCTCAGACACACTCCCGTAACAAAAGTCATCCAGGCCGCTCGAAATCGAGGACCAGTGTAGATGGACAGAAAGTGCAGGTCATCCTCACAGGATAGATTAGTCTCGAATGGCAGGGAAAACAAGTAGAGTCACTATAAAAATGACGCTGTACAAGTACACATTCGATAACTAAACCCACGGAGTTTTGTTCGGCCGGTAGACAAAACGCATGCATGACATGATCCGGCCAAAAATGCTGATCAACTATTGTGAGACCGCAGATAGAAACAGGGGTTAATGGAATTATTATGATGAAGAAAGTGCCGTTCGACCTTTAATGAGAACACTTATTACTCCTGATCGGGTTCGGGTAGCTCTGGCGACAATTGAGTGCTGAGTGCATTGGGGTTCACGTTGACACTGGGAGCCTAGGATGATTTCTACTTTCTGACTGATGACGAGTTCCAGAGCCATTCCTCTGACCAGAGTATATTCATAGGAGGAAAAAATGTTCATCATTAGAGAGTATATTTATAGGAGTCATTCCTTGGGTTGTGGCTTGCAGCGAGCAGGTCGATATCTTGCGACATGACCGCTTCCAAGAAATCTGTACTGTGAAATTGCTGTGCATCTGTACTTTTTTTTCTGGTCGACTCTCGTTTGTTTGTGATGGTGCTTTCACCATGAGCGATGCGAAGCGTTTCATGGTTCAAGGAGGTTAGCTGAGCCGTCAATTGTAAGGTTAACGATGCCCAAGCAGAAGTCATGAACAGAGACTTTTGTTGAACGTCTGGCCTATCGGTAGCCCATCTGTATTACAGGCCACTGAGTGCAATGTGCGACTCCACAGAGATGAGGATGCAGAAGGCCCCTTTTCAAAGGCAGTGTCTATCCGGAATCGTTTTATCCCTTAATACGAATTCCACGGAAGGCAATGCACGTGCTCACCACAAAGCAACTAGTTTTCAAACGGCGGAGTTCTCGGTGACTATGTTGAGATTTTGTAGAAATTACATGTCGTATGCGTATGGTGGAGCGTGCTTGGGGAGATTTTGTACGCTGGAGTCTCACTGACAAGTCAGGTAACTTATTCCCACACGACAACGAAGGGCGGCGCAATTCCCAGACCCTCACCACGAAGCTCTCAGTCGTAAGGCAGCAGGCCATCGGCAGTCGCGGCGCTGAAATGTTGGGCGTGCAGAGCACGGAGTCGGTGCACCTTCCACAGAGCAGGTAGGCACGGCTGTCAGGTCACCACAGCTCCGTGAGCGGGCTGGACGAGTTCGAGACGGAATCGGAGTCCTTTGCCTCTCGCTTGGATTACATACCTCACCGACGGCGTAAGAACGAAAGTACATCGGAAGCGTCGACGGCGGCTCCTGAGCGGCACGGAGAGATGTCTTATGATGCGCCAACGTCGAAGGAACCCCAACCTGAGACATCTGAACCAGCAGACGACTCCCCCTCTTCGCCAGCCAAGATGCTTCCAAACAAAATACAAACAACAGAAGATCAACAATCTCCTTCTCGGCCTCGAGTGATGTTTCAGGAGGATGAAGCTGAGTTAATCTTCCCATCTGAGGACACCCCGGACGTGATCCAAGAGCTGCCGAAGCCACCGCCAGCTCCTCGAGTCGTCGACATATCGCAATCGCCGCCTGGAGTTAAGGCGGAGCCAGGTAAACTCCGAAAGAAAGTCAAGAGGAAGAAGCAGAAAGCCGAGACACCGGCCGATGCGCCAACGTCGAAGGAACCCCAACCTGACACATCTGAAACAGCAGACGAATCCCCCTCTTCGCCAGCCAAGATGCTGAGCACTGACAAAATAGACAACCGGAAAGTGGAGCCTCCAAACAAAATACAAACAACAGAAGATCAACAATCTCCTTCTCGGCCTCGAGTGATGTTCCAGCAGGATGAAGAATCAGAGTCTTCCTTGGTATTCTGGCCTGAGGACGCCCCGGAGGTGATTCAGGAGCTGCCGAAGCCACCGCCAGCTCCTCGAGTCGTCGACATATCGCAATCGCCGCCTGGAG
>NW_027151690.1:0-2245 GCF_019968955.1 Porospora cf. gigantea A | reverse complement strand
AGCTCAGAATGAGATCCCATCTCAACAACAGTTGATCCCATGCCATCAGGATTGTCAAGAACGACAATCACATCGGCGTTTCTGATTGTAGACAGACGGTGTGCTGCATTAGAATAGATGTGGGACTCTTACCAATGACGATTGTGGTCCTTGCTCCCTGGGATATCAGATGGTCCAGCGTCTCTTGCACAACTCGCTCGCTCTTGTTGTCAAGCGCACTTGTGGCCTCATCAAGAATCAAGACACTTGGATTACGAATGATGGCCCTCGCAATGGCAACCCGCTGTTTCTGGCCGCCAGACAACTGACCACCCCCTTCACCAACATAGGTGTCAAACCCGTTAGGGAACTCCATTACGAAGTCGTAGGCATTGGCCTGCTTAGCAGCCTCAATACAATCCTCGTCGGTAGCGTTCGGCCGTCCGAGTCTGATGTTCTCCAAAATCGACCTTGCAAACAATCTCGGTTCCTGTCCCACCAGAGAAATGCGTGACAAGTAAGTCTGCAGGTGAAGAGTTCTGATGTCTTTGCTGCCGACAGTGATGGAGCCAGATTCCACATCGTAGAACCGCTCAATCAGCTGGATAATGGTGCTCTTCCCGCAGCCAGATCCTCCAACAAGCGCTACCGTCTTCCCCCCTGAAATGGCAAGGTCGAGCTTGCTGAAGATGGGTTTTCCTGGGCGTGAGGGGTAGTGAAATCCGACGTCACTGAAGACGACATCTCCATTTATGGATATATCACAGTCTCCCTCGTCAACGGAGTAATCAATATCGTTTTCGCGTGTGACAAGTTCCATAAGTCCTTTCACAGCAGTGGACCCCTTCATCAGAGCTGTAAAGCTAGGGCCTGCTTGACCTATAGCAAAGCCACCAAAGACCACGTTGAAGAAAACGGTGATAGCGTTACCGCCAGTGAAGCACACACGGTCGCAATTAGCACCGTCCGTAGGAGAAAAGGCAGCATCTTCGAATATCGTCCAATCGACGTTAAGAGGTTCGAACATCCCTTCCAACTGCTCCCACGTCAACGTTGGCGTTGCAGACCAAATCCTCTTGACAGGGTCTGGTAGGGCAGCCCAAAGGCAGCATGGGTCGTTCAGTTCGCGACTTATTAACCAAGCGGAGAACCAGAACCCAAGAGCGTAGCACAGAAAGAAGAAGCCTATCGCTCCACCCAGAGTCAGTCCATTGAACACCCCAGCTCTCGCAGCAACGGCCTGTACATCCTGTATCAGCTCAGTGTACTTTTCGATTTGCTTCTCCTCCAGACCGAAGGAAACGACAGTCTTGATGGCGCTAATCGTCTCCTCAGCCACGGCACCAGCCTGTGAGTAGATCTTTTCTTGCAGAGCACTGGCGTTTGCCATCGAACGCATCGACAAGTAACCACCAAGGATAAGCAGTGGCAGCGTTCCAACCATGACGAGCGACAGCTGCCAAGATTGAGTGAACGCTATGATGTATCCGCTGACGAAGAGACCAAGGAAAAACATCAGTTGGGCCAGCTTGATGCCTAGACCCTCCCTAATCAATGTGCAGTTCTGGTTAAGTCGACTTGAGAGTTCGCCCGTGTCGTGGACGTCGCTGTACCCCAGTTCTTGACGGCAGATAGCGTAGTAGTACTGCACACGGACGTTCTTCATCTGGTGCTCAGCAGCAGATTCTAGACAAGAAGCACCTAGGAAGCAGCAGACGAAAGTGAAGATCGCCAGGTAGAGTTGCCACAGGAGGATGCCGTTGAAGTCGAATTCAGCAGTTCCTAATGTGTCAAGCAAGTCTCCGTAGAGTAGAAAGTACGTCGGGAGGGCAGCGCCTGACACTACTGAGAAAAATAGACCAAAGACAACGAGTGCCCAATCCGATCCTGTAGCAAACGAAAAGATGCGAAGTGAAAAGGTCATCTTCGTCTCAGACTCTTCGACCACATCTGATGTTTGGAGAGAAGCCGGTTCAGAAGATACGGCAGCTGAGGTCATGCACGTTAATTTTTATGATTGCAAAATCATGTTGCACTTGGACATCATTCTAGACGTCGTTAGCGCTTTTGCCGGCGGAATTATTCAATGCGATTCACCGTTTCCTTCACCGTGTACGATGTGAGCGAGCTGCGAACGCCAAACATGGCCCCAGCTGATGTGGTAAGGAGCTGCTGGAACGCTGGACGCAGTTGGTGGTGGTTAGGTCCGCAGGAAGGGAACATTCTACAGACGTGAAGCTGTGGGTACTTGAAAGCACATCGACTC
>NW_027151689.1:0-18855 GCF_019968955.1 Porospora cf. gigantea A | reverse complement strand
CCTCGTTATCGAGATTAGCAGGGTCCTCTGGCAGATGCCACTTCATTTCAGCTGTGACCTCCAATTGCTCCATCGGTGTATTCTCTTTGAGGGTGGCGATGGTGTCGTTCGGAAAAACAGCAACGTCGGTTTTCGCGCCCTTCTTGACCTCTGAAACGACGACAACCACCTTCTTCATGCGGATTGGCATGTCGAAGTCGAAGTCAACTAGAGGGCCGTCTGGGATGTCTCGGCCGAACAACTGCTTAGGAGGGGGGATTTTCGTCTTCTCCTGCACCTTCTTCTTAAGATCAATGCCCTTGGGAGTGGGAGGAAGCTCCACTGGGAACTCCTCACCGTCAGGAGATACCACAACAACTTGAGTGGGAGCCTTAATTTCGATGACGTCTCCGGACTTCACGTCACTCTGACTGAACTTGCTGTCGGGTTTCAACACCGCTCCAGTTCGTTCCAAGGTCCATACGAGGTTCGGACTGTCAGGCAGCTGTACTTGGGACGTCAGTGAGTTGATTGGATCGTCCCGAAGGATGAGCACACGATTCTCTTGGGACGGGGGGACTCTCACAATTATGGGCGTCTTCATGACCTCGGGGGGAATGTCGTTGACGACCATTCCGTCTGGCACGTCAGGCGCGAATTGGTCGGCTAGAGGGGGCTCAGACAGGTTCAGCTTCTCCTGCACCTTACGCCGATAGTCGTCAGCGGTCTGTCGGCTGTCCATCTCGACAGAGAACGGCTTCCCGTCAGGGCCCTGCACTTTCAAGGCGACTGTCTCTGTCAGGTCGACTTGGTCACCATGCACGAGGCCCATGGAATCCGGAGTCTTATTAAGATCCAGCTCCGCGTCGCCCTTAAAGAATTTCCACTTCTCAGGGGGGGTGCGCATTTTACCTTGCTTCTTAACCTCATCTCGCATATGGGTCAAAGGCTCCGAGCCTTTCACGTAGACCATGCTGGACATGTCCCGTGATGTGATGTTCACACCCGTGAGCACGTAGATAGTCTGGTCCTGTAAGCGCTGCGTAGCGAGTGCGCCGTCTGTGACGTTGCGGTCGTAACGAATCTCGGTCGCTGGTATGTGTGTGGCCTCGCTCACTGCTTGTCGCAAGTCACTTCCGGAGTAGGTCTCGTTGAACTCGTAGTGCTCAGTTCGCCCTTGGTAGACCACGTGCACCTTCATCTGGGCCTTGAGCTTCGGTTGGCAGAACTCGTCCATACGCAAGGACTGCCAATCTGCTTGCGGATTACTTGTGGCCTCCAGGAAACTCCGCGTCTTGCATACCAGGTATGCGTCGTGCTTTTGCAACGCTAGGGCCAAGTGCTGCGTCTGTATCGTCCACGGCCCGATTCCAAGTCGGTTGATATCAGCCTCTGCCTGGTACCGCTGTGTCATCCCCTGCATCGCCTGCCAAATGGCCGAAGACTGGGAGGTGACCGGACCCGCCTTGGTGGGCACCTCAACCGGAAATGAGGGGCCTTGAGAGAGCTCTTGTTGAACCGCTTGGAGGATGAATTGTTTTTTGGATTGCAGCTCAGGAACGCAGTTGAAAACGAGCAGGTCGAAGAGGTCTACGCCGAGTTCCTTGGCCTTAGCGACGCCTTGCAGAGGAGTGGCCCAGGCAGTCACAGTCTGGCCATTTTCTTGGTAGCATAGCATCTGGGCTTGTAATACTTGTTGATGGGTGCTTGATGCGTAGCTGTTCAAATTTTGCCATGTCTCTTGAATGCCGCTAGATTTGGCTTGGAAGCTCTCTTTCCCCTCCTCCAGCGCTAGACAAGCGTAGCCTCGAAGTATTCGGTGCTCCAACGTCCGCCAGAGTACTGACAGGACGGGAGGATTGCCCACCATGCTAGAGGGCTTGGCGTCCGCAGGAATGGGCTGCAACGCTGTATCCCTTACTCTTTGTATTTTGGCGTTCTGGGTTGCCTGCCACTGGTCATCTCCGATCTTACACCCGCTTCGACAATCCAGCCAGTTGAAGTTAACTCCATTCATCATCTCATTCTCCGCAAGTCTAGATCGGATTGCGCGATAACCTGCGTAGAGATCGTCAGTGCTGTCTTGTGACAGCGTTTCACATTTGAGTTGGCTGTACGATGACGGTACCTTCTCAAAAGGGAAGGCTTCACGCCCTTCCTTCAACCCGGTGCTTCCCTGCACCACTTTCATGTCGCCTCCTTCGTGCTCAAAGCGTTGCAGGGGCGCTTTGAGTGACACCCCAGTCGCGAGGCCGATAAGAAAAAGAGCCAGCATGAAAGCGAAACTGGGTGCCACACCAATGCGAAACTGCGGGTCCAGACAACAGATCATGGCCTTCAAAGAACATCCACTAGCTCGCTACCCACCCACCCTGCCATAACGCTCACCAGAGTTCAGACGAAGGAGAGCATCTTTGGTTTCCGATATACAATGCACACAAAAAATGCATCTCAAAGATTCGTGTCATCAGTGGCAGTGATTCTACTGAACATTGTCATTATTGGAGGCTCCTTCTGCTTTGTGTGCTATCCGGCTGTTTTGAAGACCACGGTTCTGTTGGGTAAATCGTCCACATTGAAATTCCATCTGGGACTCAACACTGTGTGGACGGAAATCGCCTGCGACCCCTCCGAGCAGCTAGAAGTGCTCAATGACTGCCGGTCCGTCCGCAAACTCAACCGAGCACCACTGTGGCTCTTCACGGACGTCATGAATGACAGGCTGGCACGGCTGGGGCTGGCCCGAGCAGCAACCAGCGCGCTCTTCTGGTCATCGTGGCTCTCCAAGGCATTGATTGTGGGCGGTCTGATGAATCTGGGAGCCCTGGTCTTGGTGTTCCGTTTCGCGTTTTATGAGCGACCGCTGTTGTATCGGAACGCAGCCGTCATTCTCGAGTCTTTAGCAGCCGTTCTCATTACTCACGCCTCCGTGTTCTACATGGCCCACTCAGACGCCTGGTCCGCCTCGTTAGCCCATCTAGGGACGGGATCCGCGTTCTTTGTGATGCTGATAGTCGGATGCGCAATGATGCCTGTAGTGAACGTGCTGTTGTTGCCCCGTAAGCTGCCGAGAGATGGGGAGCGAGCGGTGCTCCAGGCAGGGCAATTGGCGTACGACATGGCCAAGACATACGATGAGTACGATCTCATGCTCAAATCTTTCAGCTAAATCGCCAAAGACCTTCATGTTTGATAGGTCAGAAGATATTCGTCTATGACAGCACCGTAGCTCGTAGCAAGAGCGGGGAGCTCATAGTCCTCAGATGTTTTGAACACACGCTGGTTCGTGCTTCGCTGGCCACAAGTTTAGAAAATGGCTGAGCAATAATAAACAAATGCAACAAGATTGCATTGATATAAGCTTTCGCTCACAAACGCATCAACAGGCGCAAGTGGTCACTGAGCTGCTACCAACAACCGCCGGCAATCTCGCTACGTCCTGCATTCTGCGAGTTTCCGACCGCGTACACGCGAATCTTAGGATAGCTTCTTTCGACGCGGACACGAACGTCGACGAGGACACGACAGGGCCCTGAAGATGTTGACGATGACTGGCGCCCTCCATGGCGAAGTGCACCAGGAGAGCCACGCCGAGGCCTTCATGGCCCAGCTCGTATCCGTCTCCTCTGACACGGTCTCTAGCGTTTGAGTATGTCGCGGAGACCGTGCGCGTGATTTCAGATGCCGCGTAAGCAGCTTAATGCCAACCCCGGTGGCGTTGAATGAGTCGTTCAGCATCGATTTCAGACGACCGATGACCTGTCCCCTTGACGGCAGCTCAACTTCGCCGAAGAGATCGAAATCCAGATCCTCGGCGTCAAGCTCCACCAAATCAAATTTATCTTCCCCCCACTTGCAGTGCTTCCAATCCTCGTAGGCCCTTTGGTTTTCGCTGCGAGTCTCCCAGAGCGCGCTGGAATCTTGCGAACAGACGCTCATAGTACGCCGAGAACGCGCACTCTCGTCCATAAAAAAAGATTGCCGGCTCGCAGCCGTGCTGCTGTCGCCTCGACGAGGCTCTTGTGACTCGCCCATTGAATAATCGGTTTTTAGTGGCTTCAACACTTAATCATTTCGACCACGATGATGGGGTCGAGTTGAAGGCGAACCAGATACCCGCGGGGGTTGCCTCGGTGGCTGTCGGCTGGGCTCTCGAGGCAGATCTCGGCAAGAGTCCCGATCCGAGTGTCTGACTGAGTCTCTCAACGGCTCCCGATAGGAGTCCGCTCGTGCGTCCCTGTAAGGTTCGGCCCTCTTAGTGCGGGACGAGTACCTATCCATGTTTCGGGCGTAGCGGCTGCGGTCGGGGTTGAATGAACGGCGAAAGTCGTTGTCCATCAAGTCGCGAGCGCGGGAATCCTGGATGTATCGCTGGTGGTAAGGCCTGCGCTGGGAACTGTATGAGTCTCGAGAAGGGGGTCGAGGAAAGTCGTCCGACATCTTGAAGCGGTCCCAGAGGTCCCGAGCCTGCCCGTCAGGCGGCGTCTCGCCTCGAAGTCGTCTTTGGGCTACACAAAGATGCCCAACGGAAAGCTCATTTGCGGTCAGGGAGACTACTCCCTCCTCCTCGTCTTCTTCTTGAGTCTGCTCTAATGGCAGACGGAGTACTTCGGTGCCATAAGCGTTTAAGAACATTTCTCGAATCATGTCTTTGGCCTCGTCATCTGCGTGGTGGGTCTCTTCCTATGTTTACCTATTTTAACCTCGTCGGCGTCGCACCGGAGGTGGCCGGTGCACAGGCACTGGCGACATCGACGCTCCCTGCACACATCTTCGGGTCGACACTGACCACCACACCAGCTGCAAGTGGGCTCCGAGCAGTTCAGGGTCTCGTTGTAATTCCTCACTGTCCTCAGGTCCAGTTGATCGATTTGCGTGGTCTGCCAGGCCGTCAAGGGCCGTTTCAGCAGCTCTCTTTTTGGCCCAGCGCTCTCCACTTCGCAAAGATAAGGGTTGTCGTCGTGAGGTCGCGGCGGCACTCGAAGCGCTTTAGGCCAAGAAAACTTGTTCACGCAGTAGAGGTGCCATAGGTCTGCGCAGACCAGGTTCCAAAGATCTCGAGGTCTGCCTGCCAACCACCTTCCTACAGGGCCCTCGCACACCAGAACCCTCGGGTCAACCTGTTTGACTTGGGAGGCGTTCAAGCGGAGGCAACCTGCATCGGAGTCGCGCGTACCATCAGGTGTGAGTATTCGATGTGCCCAGTACAACCTGTCAACCTCAAAGCTGGGCAGGATGTCGTCGGCCGTAGCCTCCATTAAAGGCTGACCCACAACCTCCTCCACAGCCGAGTCATCACTTATCTCCTCCACCTCGGGAGTTCGTTGGTACATGGGTCTTCTCAGTTTGTCCCACATCCATGGTAGGCTGGTGTCGGCACAGATAGCCGAAACCCACCTGTCAACGATCTGCAAAGTCCGTAGCTTGGTATCCATCCGTGGTGAGTCGGGTGGCTGTTCCGACTTTGTTCCACCATCCGCGAAGAACCCCCCATGCATTCCTAAATGCTTATTTTTCCATCTGAGAGTGTGCACTAAAGACTAAATTAGATGTCAGTCACGTCCAAGGTTCGCCTAAAGGACGTTTACTACAATGTATCCAAACTGCGCAGTGCAGCGTGGGATGCTCCCCTGAGTACATCCCGAGCCGTCATATCTGACTTCGAAACTCTTATCGCTCTGATTCCGGATGAGTTGAGTCTTGTGGAGGTCCACAAGCTTCTGCTGTTAATCTACTCGGGGGTTGGTGACCTTCTTGGCAGTGTTCAGTGGGGGTACCAAGGCTATATGCATGCTTACTGGACGTTGAGTCACCAGTTGGTCTGCTTGTTTCGAGATCTTGAGGTCAGAGTGTTTGACACAAAAGGCCATCTGGAGTGCACCTATTCACTTGGGAAGGATGCTGCAGATGGCCCGCTGATGGCCGCGTGCTCCGTGTCTCACAAGGGCTTCTTCGCGGCGGTGAAGACCACAGAAGGTTCAAAAATCCTCCACCTGGCGTCACCTACAGAGGCGACCTCGGAGTCTGTGGCCGTGTTTCCACAAGAAATCACTTGCATGGCTGCAGTGTTCGCCCCTCCCTCGCCTATGGAAGTGGTCTCGTTGATGACCGATCGTGCTGGAATCAGACCGCCCACATTTGATAGCCCGTGTTTGGTGGTTGGGCTTGCGGATGGATCCGTAAGAATAGTGCCAACGACCCCGGATGTGGGCACGTTTGCCTTTCCAGGTGTGTTGCCTGTGACACGTATCGTGACGTCGGCTTCCCAGAAGTTCGTGGCTCTTGTATCGCCTTCGTCGAAGCAGATCGAGATCCTCCAAACTACCTCGATCTTTGCGTGCGCCCAGACACGCGACCCTACAGTACTTCACATTGCCGCTTCGGCTCCTTGTCCGCCTCATACATCATTCGACATCGTGTGGGTCGCAGACGACTGTCTGCTATCATTGTGCTCAGAGGCCTCGCCGCTGCTGCTGGGAGGGCCTGGCGGGGAGTGGATTCCACTCGGTCTGAAAGGGTTGCCTGCCACAAAGACCAGCGAGGACGGAGTCCTGATGCTCTTCGACGACGGTGTTTACAATCTACAGAAGGTTCACCCATCCATCTCGTCATTGATTGAGCTTGGGAGGGTAGGGCCCTCATCAATAGTATACTACACGTACGAACGTACCCGTAACGGTACGTTAGGTGCCGACGACGAGGAAAGTCTAAGATGCCTTGAGCGCCAACTGCCTAAGGTCATCCGTGTATGCTGCACTGCCGCCGAGAAGTCTCTTTTTACCGAAGACGGCAAAAAATGCCTCGGTGCGGCGATGCTGGCTCTGGATTTCGGCGACCGAACTTCCGAGCCGGACGATTCAGACTTCATCGACGTGCTGAAGCAAAACCGGAAACGTTGCGTGGCACTGATCAGAGATCTGCGCATACAAAAGGGACTGAGCGAGAGCTTGAAGGCATGGTGGTCAGTGAGTCGCCTACGGTCGACAGGCCTCCCTGTGGTGGTGGTCGAGCTTTGCTGGCTGCAGTGGGTTGCCTTGATGATCGACACAGGCATTTCGAGCTGGCCTTCCGAATGGGCGGTTGGGCAGGAGTATTTGAGGGGCAGTTCGGGCAGTTCGCGCTGACCTTCGTAGGAGGAAGGGTAGATGGTCACTCAGCTATTGCGGCGGTGGAGCCAGAGTGTTATTTTAAAGTCGGTGGGCGTCTCCAACAAGGATCTTTTCACCAATCTAATGGCTCGGTGGCGCGAGCATCCAGCTGCCATCAGCTCAGTGCTGGCGGACACGATATCCTTTGCCGCAGCTCATGGGAGAGAGGATTTGGCGGCTGTCTTGTTGGATCTTGACCCAGACACCGGGAACAGGGTCAGCACCCTTCTCCGATTGAACAACTACAAAGAAGCCTTGGCGGTAGGTCAGGTCGACTCAGCCATCACGCAAGAGGTGCTGTACCGCATGCGCCCTGCAATGAAGCAAACCTTGCCAGAGTTGGGTGAGGTCTCCAGACGATTCGTTGTCTCGCAGCTCCTAGCATGCGGGCTGGAGCCCGACGAGGTGCAAGAGCTCTGTCAAAGCGCTGGGGAGCCCTGTTTGGCAGGGCTCGAGGCCTTGAAGAGGGGACTGACAGGCCATGGCCTCTTCCTGGACCCTACAGATCGCGCTGGGATTCTAGGCGCTGAGCGCACACGACAGGCAACGGTCAAGCTGATGCAGTCAGCAGCGCTGCTGAACAGCTCGGAGGTCTCCCTGCCTGGGTCCGGGCCGTTCATCGTCCAAACGGTGCAGTTTCTGGAGAAGCAGAAGGAGCTCGAGAACCAATCCATCAAGGAGACCTGGGCTGGATATCCAGTCCGGTTCCAGGGCCTCCCAACAGCAGCCACAGTTTACGAGCTGGCGCGTTGTGGCAAGACTCAGGAGGCACAGTGCGTACTGAGCAACCTCCCCCGAGCACTTCAACCTCTCGTCTCGCTTGTTGGGGTTGCCTGCGGCTGCCAAGAGCCCAAGGAGGCCTGGCAGGCAGAATATGCCGCAGCAGCAAGAATGCATAGGGCGGAGCGGATGGAAATGCTGAGGATGCTGGCATTCGCCTCTTCAGACGTGAAGAGCATTTGGGCGCATAGCCTCGACTTCGATGTCTCGGAGGTGCCAGTTCGATCCATCCCTTTTTCTCGCAGTCTGCTGTCAACGATAGGTCTGTAGAGGAAAGGGAATATTCTCATCTTTTTGAGATGCCTGTACTCTCTGGTGCTCAGAGTGGCGAGTTGGACCGCCGCCTAGTAGATGAGTTCGGCTACCCGCTTGACGCTCTGATCGAGGTCGCAGGGCGCGCGGTGGCTGAGAAAATACGCGAACTTTTAGTGAGCAAAACCGCTTTGGTGCTCTGCGTGTGTGGGCCCGGTAACAACGGCTTGGATGCAGTGTGTAGTGCCAGGTGGCTTATGAGCTGGGGCTACAGTGACGTCCGGCTGTGGATTCCAAAGATGAACCAGCGTCTCCTGTCGCGGCTCCGGCAGTTTGGGGGTCATGTCCACGTGTACACGTCCACGCCGGATATGGAGCCTGGGATGGTCGTGGATGGACTCTTCGGGTTCTCCTTCCAGCCTCGTGAGTGTGAGTTCTTGTGTGAACTCAGCGGTCCGTTCACCGTTTGACTTGGTCATATCCCAAATGTCTCACTGGCATCGCAACGGCTCGTTCATGTTCTGCATTGATACGCCCTCAGGCTGGTCCGTTGACGACCCCAAGCCAGAGGAAGCTGGGGTTGAGCCCGACTTCATCTTGGCGCTGACCAACCTGAAGCCGGTGAGTCAAACTTTTGCGGACAAAGGCACCCGCGTCGAGCTCTGCGACGCTGTTGTGCCGAGCTTCCTTCACAAGGATTTAGGGTTGAGGTAGTCTTAGATGAGCATTTGAGTTATGTAATTAAGACACTGCACCAACATAGACAGGGCAGGTATCAGTTAAAACTAGTCGCAAAGGTTGAGAGTCGCAAAGGTTGAGAGTAAAGTCGCATGGGCCCTCCTAGCGGTCAGTCGTTTGGTAGGGTCAAGTTCCAAACAACAAGACGCGAAATGCACCACCGCAGAGAGCTGTTTCTTGTTGCTTAAATGGCGCCTCAAACGAGGATGCCGCATTAAGCCTGTGTACAGCCGATTTGAAAACCATTTTCTGGCCGTTTTGTTTGTCCGAAGAGCTTCGTATTCCTTCAGACAGTGGCCGATGTCAGGAACTTGCTCGCGATGGGTAACGGACTGCACGATATAGGGCCAGGGCTCCTCTCCGAAGAGCGCATAGAGAACGCAAAGACCCAAGCTCCAGATGTCGTCCTCCCGGTCCGAACATCCGAAGAAGCGCCGCTGAGGCAGACGGTGCCAGGGGGCATCGGGATCAGACCGCGAGCCCAAACTCCGCAGACGGAAGACGTCAGTGAGCATCCACGTGCCCCAGGGCGAAAGACTGACGCCTGACGGCCGTAGCGGCCCCATAGTGAGCCGATTGGCATGCAGGGCCTTCAAGGCCGAAGCCAGGCTGATGGCTAGTTCCACGACATCCATCAAGGGCAGCCCACCACGTAACTGGGGTGAGGGGACATCGAGGCCTTGGACCCTGAAGTCAGTTGGTACTCGCCGAGTGGGGGGTGTAGTCGGCTTAGGACGCCCTAGAGTGTAGTGAAAGCCACGTACGAGCATCTCAAGTGAGTTACCAGGGTACTGCAGAAGGAGTCGATGATAGCGACTGGGCTGGTCTTCGTCTTTGATGGTCTCAAAGGTCCCCAGCAGCCCAAGAACGTGAGGTGCTCCTTGCAGTGAGGTGAGTTTCTGTGTGAGCCACTTCGCCTTTTTGAGCCCTGCGGGCCCAGAGGTCGGTAAGGTGGTCAGACACCCGAGCACGCTGCCAAAATCGCAGTCCCATTCAGCCGGCCGCCAAGCCATCCTCGGCTTCAAACATTGAACCGTGTTGAAGGGGACAGGAGTGTCTTGGGAGTCGAGCATCTGAATCCGCAGCAGGCGGATGTCGGAAGGGTTGGTGGTCGCATCCAAGGTCCAGCCAGAATGAGGTCTGACATCAGTCATTGAAGTCAAGTCACGTTTCCAATACATCCTGGGCGGAGCAGTGGGAGTCGCATGGGGAATCGGAGAGGAAGTAGGGAAGGGAGTTGGGGAGGGGGTCGAGGAAGCCTCAGACAATGCGACGTCATCCGTCGAAGGAACTCGCTTCGTTGACCACAACCACGATAACACGTTATACATTGTGCTCGCGGATGACGGTGGGACTGTTACTAGGGGGCTTTCGGTGGTGAACGTCACCAAGTCGGCGTCGGAAATTCGTCGTGTTGGGTCAGCGCTGTCACAGTCTCGGTTCCGTGTGAGGTCAGGTGGACGTGTTGGACTGGAGGGCACAGAATAGAAGCGGGGACTGGAAGCGACAGAACCACAACAGGACATGTAAAGCGAGGGATTGGACAACGGAAACCCAAGGGCATTCAGGCCTCTGCAGACCCCTCCCCCCTGGGGTTTAGGTGTGACTATCGGAGTCGATCGCGTGATCTCAGCTGGATCAATAGGCCTAAAGCCGATGTCGCCGGGAACGAGAAGTGTCTGCGCCAAACCGGAACCACCGCAGGCAACCACGCTTCGAAGCATATTAGGTGAATATGACAGCTGATACGATTCGTGTAGATGCAGACATAATCTAGTACTTCACAACATAAATGTAGACACAGAAGTGTGAAGAAATATGTCGATGTGGAATTGTCTGCGTGCATTTTTTACTGATCTCGTGTGGGCCGCTTCCACTTCATTTCGCAGGAACCATGTGGCTTGCGAGGCGTATCTCAGTCACCTTCGCTAGCGGACCCATCATGGCCACGAGACAGTCAGCAAAACGATTCCTCTCAGTCGCAGTCGGGAATAGCATTTTCCATACCTCGGCAGAACGCTGGACCTCCTTGTTGACGCCGGAGAGTCCGCACGTGGGACACGCTAGCCGTCTGCGTGCCACCTTCAGCACGCACACGCCTAGGTGAGGGTCGCCCTCCACATAGGCAGCCCCTCTGGCTCGGAACAAGCTGATCAATTCAGTTGGGAAGTACTGCGCGGTTTCCTGGCTGTCCGTCACTAGTCCTATGATGTCTTTTATCCTCACCGTCCTCCGTAGATTCGAGTCTACGTACCAGAAGATCGAGCCCTTGGAGAACCTCACGAGCAGGCTTCCCTCAACAGGCGACGAGTCGCCAACCGCAACGGACACGAAGGTGCCGTTTTCGAGGCTCTCCACAGAGCGAGACGCGACCTTCTTTTTCTTGGCCAAGGCCATGGACTCAGCCTGGGTGAGCGCAGGACCCGCAGAGGCCTGGGCAGCCTCCAACCTCTGCCGGCGATGATGTACCTGCTCAAGGTTGAACAGTTCGCCAGCGGCTGAATCATCTCCGAAGTTGGAGAACATAAGATTTGTGCATATCCTCAGTCCTAGAGCTCGCCGCAGGAACTTTGAAGGTTTTGTGTGCTTAAAACTCTCTCACATATTAAGGTTAAGTCATTCATTCATTGCATCCGACTGGGTCATTGATGCCGCGCATTCTACACTCCACACAGCTTCAATGCCCGTCGGACCATCTCCTTAGGAGGGTCGATGTCACTCCGCTCAGCCAAGACGATGTAAGGAGAGGCACTGCTGCCGCGTTGGAAGCGTTCGACGGCGTAGGCGGCCCGATCTGCCATGGAATCGTTATCCGCGAGGCCAAATCTGGAGGGCTTCATCCGACTCAGCAGCACCTGGAACCACGTGGAGACCACCGTCAAAGTATGGTCCGTGAGCATATGGTCGACAGTATTCGTCCTCTCCGCGCTCACCACGCTCACGGTCTCGTCCTGCTTGTGCTGTTGTCCAGCTGTTCGCGAGAGGGCCAGCACGTCCTCCAGAGGGTGCACCTTTTGCATGAACTTCTGTAGCTCATCAAATAGGAATACTGGAGGATGGATCTCGCGAATGGCCAAACAACTCTCCATGTTCATCTCAGAGTGGTTGATGCATATGTACAACAGGAACCCCAGCCGAGACAAGTCCCTGTAGAAGTCTTCCGAGTCGCCCCATATCTCGATCGCCGCTTCTATGAAGTCGGAAGGGACATAGGCCTGGTACTGCTGGTGCTGCATCTCCTCGCTGACGTGGCGGGCTATCATGCACAGGAGGGTTCTCTCCTTCTTCCGGTACGCCTTTTCGACTCCAGAATCGGCGCGTTCGTGGGTGTTTGGAAAGATCGCTCGTTGATAGACGTACTGCGGCACATGCTTATTGTGTCGTTCGTCCAGGTCCAACAATCTCTTCACAATATCCTCACACGATCCAGATACAGCCAGCTGCGCCTGGGTATCCGATGCTAACGTCATGCTAATGTTGCTGGCCATCATGCTTATCGGTCTGCTCTTATGCGCATCCGCCTGCTTCAAACTCAACACAGCGTCGACTTTTTGAAGGTGGTTAGCAGTATCCCAAGGCTCACAATGCCCAGTGGAGAGGAAGGTAACCCTGGGGTCCATAGAACAATTGTCCTTGCATCTGGCAGCCCGATCCTCGAACCAACGCTTTAATCCAGCATCGGCAACAGCGGGAGCCACAGCATCAGCAGGGGCTCCAGTGGGAGCCACAGCATCAGCACGGACTCCAGTGGGAGCCACAGCATCAGCAGGGGCTCCAGTGGGAGCCACAGCACTGGCAACCACGGATAGCGGCATGTCTTTGGTGACGCATGTGGTAGGCTTAAGCGCCTGTCTGGGGTTCACGTTCTCGCGACTATCGCGCCGTTTCTTGGAGACGGAACCGGAGCGCTTCTCTAACGGCCTATCCTGCCGGTTCAATGATTTCGGAAGAGCATCCGTCAAGGGCTGAAAGGGCGAGGGTGACACGTCCATCGCTCCGAAGGCCTCCACTCGGGAACCCTTGGCTCCGAAGGCCTTTCTCGCAGTGTCCAGGTCTACGGTTTTCATAGGCGGCCGGGTAGAGTAGCCTCCCATCGTAGGAACACTCATCAGAGACGAGGGCATCTCGCATGGAGACGGAGCCGACACAGCTGGCCTTTTAGTGCTGCCCTTCGACTTCGCGCTTTCACTGCGACTCAAGGGTGTGGAGCAAGGACTCGCGCCGTGGGCCAAGGAGCACGTTCTCATAATGGTAGCCTTACCGCCAGGGGGAGGCTTCATATGTTTGGATCGGAAGAAACTTGCTGCCAGAACACTCCCTTGCTGTTGGTACTGTTTGTCCAATCGCATCCAGAGATTTTCGGGTATTTAATTTAAAATTGCCAGACTCATGCGACGCTCAGCATTCGCACGTGGACCGCTCCCTCCAACCTCCCCGAAACTTACACCTGCTACATTCAATAAACCGGGAATAATGCTGCGCGGGGCTGATGTTAGCCTGTTGACCTTCCTTATCCTCCTCTTGGCCTTCAGTCTCTTCGTGGTTGGCCCCTTCTTGTGGGTTGCTTTTCAGGAGTTTGTCAGTGTGCGTGACGCCATTCTAATGACATTAGTGGCGGTCGTCAGCCAGCGGAAGCGCGCACTCACTCTGGAAGGCACGTTTGCTGCGTTGGTACTCGGTTTAGTGTGTCTACAGGCTTTCTCCATAGGATTCTTTCTAAGTCTGCTGTTGTTTCTGGCTGGGGGCACGTTCGCGACCAAGTTGAACAAGCTGAACGCATCTGCAGAGTTCTCTGACGACCACAAAGGAAGGAACGCGGCTCAGGTCCTCTGTAATTGCCTTGTCCCGTTAGGTATCGGACTCTTCATCGTAGGGTGCCGGGTCCACTCTCTGTTCTTCCAGACTGAACTCATGACCAATAAGCTTGTTAGGACTCTGGAGTACATAGCTCTCTCAAGCGTGGCCAGCGCGTTTGGCGACACCTTAGCATCGGATCTAGGGTCTATGTCCAAAAGTCCCCCGGTGCTGCTTTCCCTTGACCCCCACCCGCCGTACATTTCTGCCCGTGCCGTGCCTGTTGGCACCAACGGAGCCGTGACCTTTGCAGGTACTGCATGGTCGGCCGCAGCTGGAGGCATGTTGTTCGTGCTGTGGATGGCCGTCAACTTCACGAGGCGAGATTTGGTCGTGGCTTTTGTGTCCACAGTCATTGCGGCTCCGTTTGGATCGGTAGTCGACTCTATCCTTGGACGCTACTTTCAAGAAACCCGAGCTAGCCACGGCAAAGTTTTGAAGGCAGGTGAGGTCTCAGAAGACGCGGAAATCGTCTGTGGCGAACCCTACCTGGACAACGACATGGTCAACCTCAGCAGTCAAGTCCTTACGGCTCTCTTTCTTGCCCGTGTCAGCGCCGAACCCTACTACTTCTCTGCCTGACCTCGCATCCGTTTCGAGGCCGCTTGCATCTGCAGACGAACATGGCTCAGAAGATCCCGAGTGAACCAGCCAGACTCCTTGCTGCATGTAGCCGTGTGAGGGGCAGATGTGACTATCATCTTGATGGCGGGTTCCGTGATGTCGATGAGTTGGTATAACTGCTTGAGATTCTCTCGCTCAACTCACCTGAGACGGTTTAGAGGGTGGCGCGCTGAAGCTCAAAAGTGCTTTTGTGTCAGCGGGCTCTTCAGTTGCTTTATTCATTCGGAAATCTGTAGTTCGAAAGAAAGTGTCCCGAAAGTCGATGGATTGGTATACTCGTGCAGCCGGATCCTGTCGAGGGTCGTACCCGAACCGGCAGAGACAACCACGCCAAGGCCCGTCCATGATAAGGAGACACGTCTGGCTGTATAGCGGCTTACGCTTCCAGCTGGACATACATAGAGGAATGTACTGCTCGAGTGCTTGCCGCGTCCACAGCGGTCGTTCGCTAAGGAGCTTGGATACCTCCTCGACAACTTGTTGCACCTCCGAAGCCAAAGGGGCACGAGGCGGAGGCTCTGATGGCCATACCGGGTCGTCGTGCTTCACCACCACGTTAAGTCCCTCGTTCTTGGATCGCGGATTCAGCACGGACGCAACGAGGTCCTCGTCCTTCCCCGCTATACAGTACCTCGCTGTACCAGACAGCGCGTTGCCCTCGTAATTGTAGACATAGGGTTGTGTGTTTCGGGAAAACATGGGTGGTGGTACCCACAGAGGTGTGTCCACTGGGACATTGGCCTCGAAGTACTCCTCCAAGGGGGGAAGCTGTTGGGATACGGAGCCATCAGGGTTGTGGATTCTCTTGGGGCGTACGTTTGATGGGGTTGGCAGGTAGAAATCAGCGAGCGACTCGAATTGGAAGCTCTTTCGAATCGCTCCCAGAGGGAGAACTTCTTTTTTTCCCGACGCAAACACTCGCACTCGGAGCAAGACGGAGGCAGTCTTGACTGCAGTGGCGGGGATGACTCTTGTGTAGGGGTCATGGGGATCTACTCGCAGAACCAGTGGATTCTTTGCCACGAGTGATTGGTGAATCGCCTTGACCCCGCCCAACGCCTCGATGACCTCCTCTCCCGTGTCAACCACCTCTCCAGGCACCTCGACCTCCACAATCTCGTTTTCAGGGACTGTGAGCGCGACAGAGCCGTCGTCGGAAACAGGTAGCCAAGAGCCCATGAATGCTCAAATCCAAGTTGTCTGTACAAGGGTTCGGGTCGCTTGAAAGGAGATGTCACCAGAGGTGCTCACCTAAATCTGGATTTCTTCGAATGCATCTCGTCTCTCTGTCTTTGCAGAGATCACATTTGATCAGCGCGACAGCCTCAGGCAACTTCACTGCACCAGACTCTGAGGAGGTCGCTTTGGCCAGAGGCGCCGTAATCGAAATCGTGAGGCCGGTCACCAAGGGGAAGATGTCCTTACTATACCGGCGAGATGTGTTTGGTATTATCCGGCGCATGGAAGCTGTTCGAATCGCTGGGCTGGAGCTGGACATCCTAATTGTGACATCCGACAGCGGCAAACTCACAGTTCTACAGTGGAACCCCAAGTGCCATCGACTGGATGCCATTTTCAACGAATGTTTTGGAAAGTCAGGTGTGAGGCGCATCGTGCCCGGCGAGTACCTAGCGTGCGACCCCAAGGGGCGGTGCGTTATGGTTGGCTCACCTGAGAAGATGAAGTTCTGTTACGTCCTGAACAAGGACGCCTCCGACAGAGTTACTATCAATTCGCCCCTGGAGGCGCACAAGAGCAAGCAAATATGTTTTGACTTGTGCGCTGTGGACGTCGGCTACGAGAACCCCGTCTTTGCTAGCTTGGAGTCAGTCTACGACGGTTCCGAGACGCAGGGGTGTCAGATGGGTGTGGCGTTCTGGGAATTAGACCTCGGTCTCAACCACGTGGTGAAGAAGTGTACGATGCCTTTGTCAGCACCAGCCTCCCGGGTGCTGCCGGTGCCGGTAACCGTTGGCGACGGGGCCTCGGGCGTGCTTGTGTGCTGCGAGAACTTCCTGACTTATCGGAAGCCGGGTCACCCTGAAATGAGTTGCGCCCTCCCGCGCCGGTTGGAAATGGGCGCGGACAAGAGCGTTATCGTCACGCAGTACGCAGTACACCGGTTACGTAATTTCTACTTCTTCCTGCTACAATCCGAGTTTGGAGATTTGTATAAAGTGGAGGTGTCGCAGGAGGGAGGCATTATCAAGGAGATCGTAGTGAAGTACTTTGACACCATCCCCGTGGCGACCACCCTTGTTGTGCTGAAGAATGGCTGCTTGCTAGCGTCCAGCGAAGCAGGGAACCATGCCACTTATCAGTTCCTCTCTCTGGGAGATGACATTGAGGACGCTGTGTGCACATCTCTTCACCCTCACGGGGAAGCAGCGGTCGTTGCATTCAAACCCCGATCGTTGACCCACTTGGCTCTGGTGGAGGAGGTGGCGTCCCTGGCCCCGCTCGTACGCGCGAGGACCTTCGACTGCTTCGGAGCCAATGCCCCCCAAGTCTTCTCCCTCTGCGGTCGAGGTCCCAGATCTAGTGTGCGGGCTTTGCAACATGGGTACACCGTGGAAGAGATGGCGGCAAACGAGTTGCCAGGGAAACCTACAGGCGTTTGGGCGTTTAAAGCCCGAGAGACGGACACTTTCGACGCGTTCATCGCCATATCATTCGTAAACGCAACCCTTCTCCTATCGGTGAGCGATAGTGTCGAGGAGGTTCCGAATTCGCCTTTCGTGCAGGACACTAACAGTCTTCTCATGAAGACGATGGAGGGGTCCTCATGGTTGCAGGTGCACTCAACCGGCATCAGACTGGTCCATCAGTTAGAGAGCGGGTCGTTCCAGGCCAACCAGTGGCTATCGCCTGGAAATCGCAGGGTCATGAGTGCCGATGCAAACTCTAGACAAATCGTGTTGTCGGTTGCTGGGGGAGAGGTCTTCGTGTTCGACTTGGAGACCAGGTTGCACTCCCCAACCGAGGTGGGTCGCAAAAGCCTCGGCAGCGAAATAACAGGCATTGCTCTGCCGACCATCCGTTCAGGCCGATTCCGTGAGAACTTCGTTGCGGTGGCTGGCGTGGACGCCTCCGTCCGCATACTGTCCCTCGATAAGGGTCGGAATGTGCTCAAGCAGCTCTCTGTGCTGGCGTTACCGCAGGGAACCCAGGCAGATAGCATTGCGTTCTGCCGTGCAAAGGTGGGTGACGAGGGTCCAGATTACTCAGCCGGGATCTGATATTCTCACTCTTGTCGCTGGCCTTGAGAACGGTCTGGTACTGCGTCTGACGGTGGACTCCCTCACAGGAGCCATCTCCGACCAGAGATTAAAGTATATCGGTCCGAGGACCGTAAAGGTTGAGCGTGTCATTCTGGTGGATGGGGACACCGACGAGGCCTCGCGTGTCTCTCGCGAGGCAGTGATTGCTATGTGCACACGTCCATGGTTGGTCCATGGCGTGAATGGCCGGATATTGGCAGGCCCTTTGCACTACGACCGCCTGTCATGCTGCCAGCCATTTTCTTCCGATCAGATGGTTGGGGGGTTTGTGGGAGCCGTCGACAATGAGTTGAGAATCTTCAGCATAACATCCCGGCTTGGAGGGGACTTATTCGCCCAGAAGGTAATCACTAAGTGCGACTTCACACCACGTCACATCGTTAGCTTACCCGCTCCTCCGTTGTTCCGGCAAGATGGAACGTTAGAGCCTGGCAGCTCCGTCGTGAGTGAACAAACCCCGCTAATGCTGGCAGTGATCGAGAGCGAGCACAATAGTTACGACGTCGAGACCAAAAATGAGATTCGCGCTGCCCTCGGCCAAATAAAGCTCACCGAAAACGAAGAGACCATCTCAACCGATGAATCTCAGATCGGTACGTTTCAAGCTGGAGATGGCAAGTGGGCATCGTGTGTCAAAATTATCCATCCGGCAACCGGCGAGACGATGAGCTGCTACCCTCTTGCTTTAGATGAGGCCGCTGTATCGGCTTGCCTCGTCTACTTCTTGGAATTTCAGGAGCAACCATGCTTGGTGGTTGGAACCATTTTCGGAATGACGCTTCGCCCGCGGTCCGTACCCATGGCATCTCTCAAGGTCTTTGCTTACGACAGCAAATACGAATTGACACTGCTACACTCCACACCCGTGGAGGACATTCCGACGGCGCTGTGTTCCTTCCAAGGTCGACTGCTCGTGGGTGTCGGAAACCGAATTCGGCTGCTGAGCCTCGGCAAGAAGAAGCTGCTCCGGAAGAGTGAATTCCGACCGCTGCCTGAGGAGTGTGTTCTCATTCAGTGCTACGGAGACCGCATCTTCCTTGGGGACGTCAAAGAAGGGATTCTGGTGTTGAAGTACTTTCCGAAGGAGAGTCGGTTTCGCGTTCTTTGCGATTCCTTCCACCCGTCCTGGGTTACCTGCGCGTGTCTGCTGGACTACAATACTATCATGGCTGCCGATAAGTTCGGGAATGTCTACGTAA
>NW_027151688.1:0-2261 GCF_019968955.1 Porospora cf. gigantea A | reverse complement strand
GCCTGTGAAGCCTCGGAAACAGAAATCGAGTTCCTCCAGCTCGTCAGACAAGAAGAAGCAGATCAAACACAAGCCTGTGGGGCCTGTGAAGCCTGTGAAGCGTGTAAAGCCTCGGAAACGGAAATCGAGTTCCTCCAGCTCGTCTGACAAGAAGAAGCAGATCAAACACAAGCCTGTGGGGCCTGTGAAGCCTCGGAAACAGAAATCGAGTTCCTCCAGCTCGTCAGACAAGAAGCAGATCAAACACAAGCCTGTGGGGCCTGTGAAGCGTGTGAAGCCTCGGAAACGGAAATCGAGTTCCTCCAGCTCGTCAGACAAGAAGAAGCAGATCAAACACAAGCCTGTGAAGCCTCGGAAACGGAAATCGAGTTCCTCCAGCTCTTCTAGCAGTTTTAAAAAGGTGAAAGCGTACAAGCGTAAGGGTTCTTCGTCTTCTGACTGCACTAAGCCCCATGCCCAACCATACCTCTTTCACACTCCATCCTCCAGCGACGGCGTGGACAAGAGAAAGAGGAGAGAGAACCGTCCGAACAAATGTCGATCGTTTTCATCATCAGACCTCATTCATGCGAAGCCCAGCAAGCGGAAACTGAATAAGCGGAGCTCGTCATCCTCCTCGTCCTCGAAGAAGCGCAAGCGCAATTCACTCGACAAGAAGCGCCACCCCAACTACACTGTGGTAGACACCCCTTACGGCGCTTACCCCGCTGCGCCCACGGCCTACCCTAAGCCTCGTCGAGGCTCGAGCTCCACCGAGATGGCCACCGTAAAGCGCAAGTAGCGTCTCTTTTGCTACTGACGGATTTATGAGATTTAAGATTCGAGTTGGTAGTGGAGCAGATCGTAAACGGTAACGCGGCCAACGCTATTGGCTACAGCCATCAGTGAGCCAACACTAAAATCCGCGGTGGTGACTCTTCCTAGGCCCTTGTTTGGAGGATAGTTCTGATAAACGGTCTTGGATGGGACGTGCACAGCCTTGGCAGTGTCGCGTGTCTCTCGAGATGAGTAGTGCAGCAGCTCGTCATACGGGTGGAAGCGGACGTCTGTGACAGGGAAGAGGAGGTTCTTAAAAGACTTCAGAGGCTCCAGGTACTCAAATTCCGACGGAGATCCAATGTCATACAGATCTAAAAAGCCTGAGGAGGAACCCACAGCTAACCGCAGCTGACGGCCTCCTGAGGTGGCCATGGTGGTCAGTCCTCCAGGCGCTCGCAGTGAGCCAGAGCACTTGCCTGCCACCAGGTCCCACTCAAGTATTTTGCCGTCTTTGGACCCGGAGTACACTCGCCGACCGTCCGGGTGAAAGACAGCACATTCAGGCGGAAGTGAGGTCTTGAACTGATTTGCGACGCGGTTCGTCCGCAAATCGGCAATCACAACCTCCGCGTTGGCACCGCTCAGAGCGACCAAGGGGCAAACGGCAGAGACGGTAGAGAGGTGGTGGAATGCTTGGAATTTCTGGCCTGGACTGACCAGGTGTACGTGATCAAAGGTGCTTGTCTCAAGGCTTATTAGCCCCAGTCCTTTAACGCCGTCGACAGCCGCTATGTGGGTGCCTTCCTTAACACATTCCGCGGACAAGAAAGACCTCCTCGGCACTCGAATCTCTGAAAGCAATCGTGGCTTGATAGGGTTCACTCCGAAGATTCGCACGCGATCGTCCGCCGAAAATGCGACAAGCAGCTTCCCGTTTGGGTGGAACCGCACCACGTTGACGCTTTTACCCGCGTCTACATCAGGCTGTCGCTTTGTCTGCAGCTCCTTGGGGGGAAGCTGCAAGCTCCGGCCTCTTATAGGCGCCGCAGAGCGAAGCACGTCTTCGTCGTCTTCCGCCCCTTCCAGCAGCATGCGAGAATACCAAGAGGATGCCTCCAACCCCGTTCTTGAGACGCGGTGCTGGACTCGGGCTGCGTACTCCTGCACGCCTATTGCGACCTCCTTCCGGTTTAGAGCCAGACTCGGCCGGTTCTTTACGACGACCTCCTCATTCTCGTCGTCAGAATCGATCCAGGCTTGCTGCATCGGGGTTATTCGGTATTTCTTCTATCGAGAGCGCTGTCCTAGCAACGGTGCTGGACGACCTCCTTCAAAGGAGGTCATGAGTACTGGCCAAACTAACCGAACCAACACAGATCTCCAAAGTTCACAGTCCGCATAGCATACAATAATGTGTGGGTCATGAGTACTCAATATTAATATTTCTCTCCATAACATTCAATGACTCCATCAGCCCTGCGTACCATTGTAGACAGCCTCGA
>NW_027151687.1:0-18860 GCF_019968955.1 Porospora cf. gigantea A | reverse complement strand
AGTGATCCGAGGTCATCTGCTTGTTTTCCGATTAATAACCAAAAATAGGAAAAAATAAAAAGTTCGTCGTATTACGCGTTTAACTGGCGCCCCAAAAAACAACGCATTATGTCGTCCGAATCGGAGCTGGACATTCACGTGCCCCAACCAAAGCCCGCAGCTGCGCCAGAGCCGCCTCCTAAACTATCCAAGAAGAAGAAGCGCAAGGTAGAACAGATTAGACGGAAATCTGAGGCCAACGCTCGACGCGCCGACCTCCTACAAGAGCTGGCTGAGCATGCGGTCGACGGAGACACGTTATCAATGCTTGCGGGCACAGCGTCCGGTCTGAAGAAGAAACGATTTGCGGAGCGGGAATTCACACTGAGAAAAGCGGCTGTTGGGGTCAAGGATGAAGATGTCAAGAACCTATACACACGCACCAAGGAACTCATGGAGAAAAGCGAGTCCAATAGACGTCTGGCCAAGCGGCAGGTGCAAAGTGAGCTCGACCGGGGACCAGCCAAGAAGCGCGTGGTGGAGTCAACGGCCGTCGAGCCGGTGACGAGCCAAGAAGCAGCTTACCAGGCCAAGCGGCCTGCTGCGGCGCTCGAACCGGAGGAGGAGGCTCCGCGCTGGTCCCGCGACCCCAGCAGCTTCTACCGGCGATCAGCGCTACTGGATCTTCCGCGCACCGTTGAGATGGAGCGGTTCCGAATGACACTCCCTGCCTTCGACTCGGAAATGGAGGTAGTGGAAACTGCCTTCGCGAATGACGTTTTTATCGTCATCGGCTCTACTGGATGTGGGAAGTCCACGCAGGTGCCTCAATTCTTATTCGAGTCGGGACTGACATGCGAGGAATCGCATGGACTGATGATCGCGGTGACACAGCCTCGTCGAGTGGCTGCCCTGTCGGTTGCACGGCGGGTGGCAGCTGAGATGAACGCTCCGCACCTGGTGGGGTATCAGGTGCGCTTCGACTCCTCCCACGTGAAGAAAACTACGCGGCTAAAGTTCATGACCGACGGAATTCTACTGAAGGAAATCCAGTCGGATTTTCTGCTCTCCAAGTATGGCTGCATTGTAGTGGATGAGGCCCACGAACGAACACTGAACACCGATATCCTGCTTGGACTCTTGTCACGGGCTGTTAAGGTGCGTAGAAACCGCTTCGAGAGAGGAGATGCGGACTTGCCGCCGTTGAAGCTCTGTATTATGAGTGCTACTCTCCGACTTTGTGACTTCACTGAGAACAAGAACCTTTTCCCCTCTCCACCGCCCGTGATCAGCATTGGCGCGAAGACCCACCCTGTCTCTGTCCACTGGAACAAGACTACAGCCGGAGACTTTATAGCCGAGGCCAAGAGCAAGGTGATGAAAATCCACCAGAAGTTGCCGGCCGGATCGATCCTGGTGTTTATGACGGGACAGAGAGAGGTTCACCAGCTGGTAAAGGCCATCAGGTCCTCCGACGAGATCTTCGTTGACGATGGTACCGACCACGACGATAGCGACTGTGAGGACGACGCTGACGGGGAAGAGTTCGACTCTCTTGTGCAGCGCGTGCAGGTGGAGACGCAGACGGTGGAGTCGGAGCCGACTGCTGATGACGGCGTTAGGGTTTCTCCTTCCGAGGAGGAGGAGACGTGCCTCGGACTACTTCAAACGGCTGACGAGCCTTCGCCCTCAGGGCAGACGGTACTAGACCTGTCAGTGGAGGAGCTGGCGGAAAAGCTGGGATTCAACCGCGGCGGCGCGCTTCAGCAGAAGCGACAACAATGGCACGGCCTAGATAGGCGAGGCAAGCTGCGGGTGGTGCCCTTGTATGCCTCGATGCCGCACCAGAGTCAGCTGGAGGCTTTCCGCCCCCCTGCAGCTGACGAGCGCGTCGTAGTCGTCGCGACTAACGTAGCCGAGACCTCGGTTACCATCCCCAATGTGCGGTACGTGGTGGACTGCGGTCGTGAGAAGCAGCGCAAGTTCAGACCTGGCAGCGGCGTTTCTTACTTCGAGACGTGCTTCGTGTCGAAAGCGAACGCGGACCAGAGAGCAGGCAGATGTGGGAGGGTTGGCCCCGGGCACTGCTTTCGGCTCTACTCCTCCGCGGTGTACAAGGACATTTTCCAACCTTTCCCTCCGGTCCCCTTGATGGAAACTCCTCTGGACGGCGTTCTTTTGTTCCTGTCTTCGCTGAACATTCCCAACGTGGCCCTGTTCCCATTCCCCTCCCCTCCGCCTTACAGCCGGATGAAAGCTGCCCGAGAACTTCTGGAGACCCTGGGGGCGTTAAGCCCTCCACCGACGGATTTTCAGAAGCGAAAGGCCGAGATGGCGCGGGCCAAACCTCTGGGACTCGCAACCGCCTTGCCCAAGGAAGGTGTTGCTGGCCGTATCACTGACTTGGGCATGGTAATGTCGCAGTTCCCTGTGGCGCCAAGATACGCTCGTATGCTACTGCAGGTGCTGGCCACGTCGGAAACCGATCTCTCTGGCAAGTCCTCCAGCGTGCCTGCGTGGTGCTTCGCGGAAAAGGAATCAGTGGATCGCCAACAGTATATAGGCCTGGGCTGCATGCTCATTGCCTTCCTCACATTGGGATCAGTTGTGTTTGACCAGACGCAGCCCATTCCGCGTAGGGCAGACAGTGTGGAGGTCCCCGCCTGGACTGAGTTCTCATCCGACTTGGATGGCCTGCTGTGGATCGCGGTGCACTTCGCACAGGCCCCAGACCGCAATCGGTTTGCGGCGCAGAACGTCTTGTCCCACAAGCAGTGCACAGAGGGACTTGCACTGGCGTCCCAACTGTACCTGCTTTCGCTACGGCTGCTGCCACAGATGGGTACGGCTACTGACTCATCGCTGTCCCAGTCGGCGGTATTGTCCTCGTTGCGTTCGCACTCGAATGGAGCCGATGTGGAGGGCCTGCGGCTTCTTGCTCCAGGCCTCTCCCAGCGAAAGGCGCTACACAGTGAGGTAACCTGGGACTCGTTAATCAGACTGCATCCTTTACGGCCTCTTCGATCATCTGGCACAGCGGCTCGACTCCACAGATGGATCCGTACCGCGAGGCGCGTACCAGGCTGCAGAGCTGCGCCTTCACGAGCACGCACTGCTCCACTCTCAATCCAACGTAGCCCGCGCTGCACCGCGCCCAAGTCTGGTGGCCTATAACTGTCTGGTGGGCGCCGGGGACGGCAGGTACTTGCTTCGAGAGGTCTTCCCTGTGCTGGACTTCGAGGTCCTAGCGTCCGTGAGCTCGTCTCTCGTCGAGCTGGGTGCCATCCTCGCGTTTCCCAAGCCGCACTACGACAGCAGAAAGGACGCCGTCGTGGGGTTCGCCCAGCCTCGATACGTTCCCTTCGACGTCGACTTGCCGGTGATATCTGTGACTCTACCGGCTGACAACCCGCTAATCTACCGGGTCTTCGCCCTTGCGCTGCTCACTGACAAGATTGTGGTGCGGCTTCAAAAGCTCTTCGCCACTCAATGCACCGTCAACCTGAAGAAAGTCAAGGAGTCTGAGATATCCGACCCCGAAATCAAAGAGGTCGTACGAGTTTTAACGACAGAGCAGGTGTCCTCAGCAAAGAGGCTCAGGGAGATTTGGCGTGATCCCCGATCCACTTTTTTGTTCGACGCCTTGCTTCGGCTGCTGAAGCCACAAGGCCAGCGGAGCCTGCGAGAGTGGTGGCGAACGCGAGCTACCAGCGTATGATGACCCACGATAGTAAAATTATTTGAAATGCATTCAAAATGTCTGTCCACTGCCGAAGTCGCAATTCCTCGCATCGTCCGCTCTCGCCAGTGCGCGAGTTGAGCTCGGAGTCCTTCAGTGACGAGCCCTCCGGACTCTGGGCCGTGGTGGCTGCATTCGCGAGTCGCTTAGCGTGAGCCACGCCGCCGCTACATACACAGAGACCAACCAACGCTGTTCGCCGTATTGCAACGTTTGAGCACTCAAGCTCTGATTTATCTGGTCCCCCAGCCAACTTCCATGCGATAAGTATGTTTACCCTCCTGAATTCCCAGAACTGTCTATCTCTCTATGCCTACAGAACTCGTCTCCAATCCAATGTCAGCTGCTTGAGAGGCCCGCTCAGCTGAGGCCAGTGTCTGCAGTGCGGCAAGTGCACCTCCTTGACGGCGGCCGGCAATATTCCCTCGGGTATCGGCTTGTTGAAGAACATGCACTCGAGGAACGTTAGTCTCGGCGGCAGCGCTCCCTCTCTGAACGCCCTGTCGAACACGTAGAGGACCAGCCGCGACAGCGACGCGGGAAGCACGCCTGGCATGAGGTCAAGGTCGAACTGGAACAGCGCAAGGTCTGTCAGGGCGGTCGGTAGACTGCCTGGGGCCAGAGGGCGGTTAAACGACAACAGCTTCAATTTCCGGAGGCTGGGTGGCAGCGCATTGGGCTCGAAAGGTAGGTCGTAGTGGCCTAACTCCAGTCGCTGGAGGCTCTGAGGAAGCGGCGGAAGAGGGTCGTTGTACACGTCCATTCTCAGCGACAGCAGTTGGAGTGGCACGTCGCGGAGGGGCTGGCAAAATCCCCACAAGTCTAAAACCTTTACAGGAAGGGCTCGGGGTAGATCTGGATTTCCTCGCACCGCCAGACGGTCCACTGGGGGGCACCAAGAGACCTCGGTCTCTGGATGGGTCGTGGATCCTAGAATCAGTTGGCTTGGGTGCAGCCCAGCCAGCAAGTGAAGGCGACTCGACCGCAAGCAGAAGCATCTGCACTGCAACAGCCTCTCTGGGAACTGCGTTCGGACACGCACTACGTCCTGCGGGTGGAAACAGTCGAAGGTCCGCACCATACCTCGTAGGGCACGCGAGACACGCGAGAGATTCAGCTTGACGTGGCAGTAGAACTCAAAGCCCTCGTTGTTGTCAATCGTCAACTCAGTGTCAAAAAAGGATAACAAAGTTTTCAGCACATGGCGTGGCAGCCGATCCAGCATTCAAGAGCGCCGTTAATATTGCGCGGCAATTTGTCCGGCGCAGAATGCACGCACGAGCGCCAAGGAATTGCATAAAGTTATGTTGGGTTTCCTTCTTTTGCCGCTAGCGGCCGCGAGCTCCCTCTTTCCTGGGGTCGTCACATGGGGGGCTTCTCTATCTGAATTAAACACGTTCATCCTGAAGATCTTCAAAGGACAAGGGATGCTGGTTATAGGGACCTCCTCGGCGTCAGACCTCCACAGAGCAGCGTTGGAGCAGGTCCTAGGCGACTTTCCATTTTTCAATCTGGTTACTCGACCTCACATACCGATCGCTTCCGTGAGACTGGACTCGAGAGACCATCAGCGAACGCTGACCCTACTTACGGCGCTGTTGCGTATGCCTGTCGAATTCCTGCAGCATGACGCAATCGATCGTGCCGACGATCCAGTGGCCGACGGCCACATCCTTCAGGGCCTTCGCTCTTCCTCCGGCCTCATAAGGCTGCAAGGGGCGTGGAAGATCACGAAGGGCTCTCCGAAAGTGCACGTTATGATCGTGGACACTCGCGTGGACTTGGAGCACCCTGACCTGAAAGGCCACTTTTGGAACAATGCATCCGAGTCTTCCGGCGTTGCCGGCGTCGATGACGACGAAAACGGGTTTCTGGACGATGTCCACGGCGTGAACCCCGCCCGCCGTGATGGGTCTGTTGGGCAACCGCTGGTGTCGCGGGCGCACGGCACGCATGTAGCGGGAATCTGCGCCGGCGTGGCGCCGCAGGTACAGCTGGTCGCGTGTACGCGCGGATCAAGGGCTATGCTGGCGGATTGCGCGGAGTACGCTATTGCTCATGGAGTCAAGATCATGAACTACTCTGCCGGCGCCTTGGGATGTTGCGATCCTGTCTACAGGCGGACGTTCGACATGCTGGCCAGCCACGGAGTAGTGTTCGTGACCACAGCTGGAAACCTCGGCCTAGATCTGGACGTCGAGACCTACCAGCCAGGATCATTCCCCTCATCGAACGTGGTTACCGTGGCGGCTGCCGATGCGCATGGTCGGCTACCCTCCTGGTCTGGACGAGGCTACCGCGCCGTAGACATCGCGGCTCCGGGCGTGAACGTCGTCAGCTGCGTGCCAGGCGGAGGCCGAGCAAGGATGAGCGGAACATCAATGGCAGCTCCGCACGTAGCTGGCTGCCTGGCGCTGATGTTTTCAACGAATCCCAACCTGTCGGCTCGCGATGCCAAGGCCATCCTGGTGGAAACGGCCAGACCAGTCCCCGAGGCTAGGTTCGCAACGCGTGCAGGTGGCGTACTGGACTGCGAGACGGCAGTGCTCCGAACTAAAGACGCCTTGTCCACCTCCTCGACCACGAGCACTGCGCCTATGCCGCCTTCGGAGGCGGGAGTCGTCTGCGAACACGCTCGGGGCGAGCGAAGTATGTGCGGGTACTGCAAAACACGAGCGTGCTGTGATACACTGCCCTTATGCGTTGTCCGCGAGTAGTGCGTGTTCGGTGAATAAGATACTCCTTCTGGGAATTTCTCAGACATTACCATCGAACTACGTCCATTACGTGAGTGGGCTTGAGGTTTTCAGCTTCACAGATCTCCAATACTTTGCACATCTCTGGCGGCCCAATGCCCCCGTCAACTCCCTCGGCGTGGATGAAATCTCGGTGTACCCCAGTCGTGATCAACATGGAGTCAATGCCGAATTTGGCCGCGCCCTGGATATCGTGGTGCAAGCTGTCGCCCACGTGGCATACCTTCGTCTTCAAAAGGCCCGGCAGCTTGTGTTGTGCCTGCTGGAGCGCAGATTCAAACACGTCCGAATTGGGCTTGCCGAAGACACGTATCTCGACATCAGGCGCTTCACGACGGTACAGCTCGGCAAGTAACCCCGGCAGAAAGTGCATCTCGCCAGCGCTGCCCACCACCTTGATATCGGGGTTCAGTACGACCATAGGCAGCTTGCGCTGTGCAGCTTTTCTGAGGCTGGCTAGGACTCCTTGGCTGATCTCTCCCCGATCGAAGAACTCCCGCATGCACGTGGTCGATTCGCGTGTGAAGAACTCCACGGTGCTCTCGGCGATGACGAACTCGCAGTCGTCGAGCGAGGCCAGCTCGCAATCAGCTGCGGCCAGCAGCATCTCCGTCCTGGCCGAATCCCAACCGAAAACGACGCACTTGCGACCCCAGGCATGCGCCGCCAGTCTAGGGAGCGCGACCTCACCACTGGTGACAAAGCCGTCCAACTGGGCGACGGCGAAGCCCAGACGCTCCAACCGTGGGATGTTGTGCTTCACCAATGACGGGCTGTTACTCAACAGTACCACCGCCTTGCCCCTCGCGTGGAGCTCATCCAGCACCTTCAGACTCTCTGAGTTGCTGCTCTGCGAGTCCCTCACCTCCCAAGCTCTGGACCCCATCGATGAGCACTCCGTACTGATCGAAGAAGAAAGCGTCATAATCGTCCTCTATCTGACTGAAGCCCTTTCGGATTTGGAACGTCCCGTGCGACGACATGTCTATTAAATGCCTAAAAGCGCTACGTTGCCACGTGCCGAGCCCGCTCCCCCACATTCTGGCTGGAGTCGCACCTTGTGTGCACTTGTCCCCGCGATTTTCATAAATTGCTTCGTGCTTCAATGATTCGGTCTGAATGGGAGATTACCGTGGGCAACGTCCCTGAGGCCGTAACCGAGGCAGAGCTGAGCAAGGTCCTCCGGCCCTTTGGGGAAATGGACAATGTCTCATACACACGAGGCAGTCCTGCTGGGGAGGCGAAGGTCAAATACAGAGTGGGTCAAAGAGTGAATATCGTATCTCACGCCTTTCAGGAACTCCGTGGAGCTCTCAACGCTCTTTACGGGCTCAGCAACATCAACCCCTTTGAGTCGGATCCCACCTACTTCTTAACAGCACACTTCACGAATCAGTACCCTGCCACTCCCTTTGTGTACCCAATCATGCCGATGCCCGCATTCCCTGTAGACAGTTCGATGTTCAGTCCGTACTACCCGACCACGTATCCCACATACCACAGCTACGACCGGAAGTTGGACCGACAGCGTTTCTATGACGAAAGGGGACCTGCGGGGGCTAACCTATTTGTGTTCCACATTCCCACGAGTTGGAACGCCGCAACACTTCGTCGAAAGTTCGAGGACTACGGTGATGTCGTCAGCGTGAAGCTCAAAACCAACGCCCTAGGTCAAAACATTGGCTATGGCTTCGTGTCGTTCTCGACCAGGGAGGCTGCGATGGAAGCTATAAAGGCCATGCACGGAGCAGCAGCCGACGGGAAATGGCTGAAGGTTACGCTGCGCAAAGGCGAGGAGCACTACATGCCCGCGGACCTCACCGAGCGCGTGTACGGCCGAGACGACCGTACGGTTGCGCCTCCAGAGTTTCACTCCGCAGCAGCCTTCCCTCCTGTGTCGGATTTCAAAGAGGAAGTCTACTATTCCGACCGGGAGGATAGCTCCACGCCTCCCTCGATGCCGGATGCTCGCATGCGGTCGCAGTCCATGATTGAATCGGCTGGGGTCCACAGTGGTGGACCTCACCACAGTGGTGCGAGGTCGGTCTCGCTCCTCGAACAGATCAGCGAGAAGTACAACATTGACTCGCTCCTGAACCTGAGCCACGAGGTCTCGGTGCCTGCCAGGAAGTCGATGTGAATATTGTCAAATGAACATGGCTTATGTTATCTGTTAGCTGTCGCTCAGTGCCAGCAGTTCGTCGTCCTCGTAGCGGTAGTGCGTCATGGGGTTAATGGTTCCTCGAATCTGTCTGCGACGCCTTCACCTCTCACCTTTTCAAAAAGCTCCGTGGTGATGGGGATGGGGTTATCGAGACAGTCTTCAGTGGCGGACGGCTCCTTGCGCATCTCTATCTTGACTTTTCGTCGGACCTGGTCTTGGGTGAACTCTGGGAAGTGGCTCTGGATCAGCACGTGGTCCGTGCCGAACATTCGCAAACACAGGTAGAGTCGGTTCGTTTGCTCTTCCGACCATTTCGTGGCGCGAGTAACCTTGTATGCACCATCGAATCGAGGCAGCTTTCCCAGCCCGTCGAGATTTTCGGAGACAACATGTCTGCCCTCTATCAAGTCGAAGAAATTGTCTTTGGCAGGGGCGGCGTCTTGGATCACAAAGTTTCCATCTACGTCCAGGCCCAACGCACGATTTCCCTCATCCATCACCGCTGATGAGAATATATCGTCCACGCTGTCCCGCGGCTGCAGCACGCTCCCCTCGAAGTCGGCTGCTGGAGAATCGAAGCCTAAATCTTGCAGGAGACCCAGCCGGAAGGACTCCTCGGGTGTCGGCGCCACCTCAACCTCCTTCGTTACGCGCGGAAGTCGCGCATCCTTCTTGACGAGGTCCCACACGGACGGCTTCTGCCCAGGTTTTCTCTTTTTAGGAGTTTTCTCGGGATCGGCCTTCTTTTTCCGTTTGCTTTTCTCCTTGGATTTGGAATGTGACTTCTTTGAAGGCTGGGCTTGGCGAGCCATACGCCGGGAATTCGCGATTTAATACGGGGCGATAAGGGTGAGTGTGAGTGTTTCATGCCATCAATGGTACCTCTTCAACATCAGTAGTGAGGGATCCCACGCTTATAGACGTGTGATCCTGTTTTGGCGTCTCGTCAGAATCCAGGAACTGCTTAGTGCTGCCCCAGTACCCCACCTCATTTTCAGACGTAAAAGTGCTTGGCGACCCCCAGCTCATATCTCTGAGATAAGGTTCCATCGGTTGAATCAGCGGCGAAGCCTCTGCAGCATTACGTTCAGCCTTCTCCTTTTGTAGGTATCTCAGTCTCCAGGAAAGCATTGCCCAGCCTACCAGGCATGCCGAGGGACACACCACTGGCAAAACGTGCACGAGTCGAAAATCCGCGTCGAATATCAAGATCACAGGACCCATAAATCCCAACAACAGTGTAGCCATCACGAGGTGACCCCGTTTCAACTGGCAGGCGCCCTCCACGAAACGCTCTGGCCGTGCCAAGACGGCAACCACCACAAGCAAGTTGATGAAGCTGTATAGTGGCCTGGAGTCAAACTCACCTCCAGGAGAGCAGCGCCAGGCTGAGTGATCTCCACTCCGCGTATAGATACGATCTGTGGTGGTTTCGGCGGTGACTCACGAGGTGGTCACCAACGAGAAGACACAAGACGCTTGGAATATCCTAGAAGCGTCCATCCTAGAAGCGTCCATCATTATATCTGTCACGAGATTTAGTCAACGGTTGTCGCAATTTCCATCACAAGGGGCCAGCGCCCTTTACAGCGCTGAGAACGAACGCACACTGGAAATCGGACTTCGACCGCTCCAGTTCGCTTTGCAGCATTTGTGACCATCTCCAGTCACCGACAATCTCGGCCTCGAGCTTCGCCATGCTCCGGTCTGTCTCGAGTCCAGCCACCGCAGGTTCCTGGTTGAACAAGCGCCGAGAGTCGAACTCGATGAAGTGCTTCAGGCGGCAGAACGACAGGTGACGCGCATAATCTCCTACAGGACTGCACACGAGCAGCACGTCGCCGACCTCCAGCTTCAAGGCGATATGTGCTATCTCCTTGTCCACCTCGGCCAACACCAGCTTCAACTCGTCAGCATCCACGGGAGGCACCCAGAGATCGGGGATAGCGGCGTGATCAGTCCTCTCTCGAATGCTACGCAGCAGTCGCTCGGCGTCCTCGCCAGGAACGCAGCCGGTGGCGGGCGTGATAACATCTTGCCGGCTTTCCAATACAACTTGGTCGGCCCGAAAGAGGCCTTGCAGGAGTCTCGCTCGAGCGTCCAGTCTCAAACGGTCCACTGTGGATCGTATGCCGCCTTTGTCAACTCCCACGGTTTCCCGGAGGCCTAGCCGCTCAGAACACAGCCGCTCCAATTGGCGGTTCACACAAACAACCAGTCTGGAGCGACTGAGCGTCAGACTGGTCTCGATGCTCGTGGCGCGCTGTTCAGATCCCTCTTGGCCCAGCATCATTGAGCATCCTTCCAGGTACTCCGCACCTGGAGGGTGAGCCCAGGAATCTACCACGTCGACACCACCGACGAATCCCAGGGCCAGCCGCCCCTTCCGTGGGGGCACCGTCGGAAGGTCGTTTTCCAGCACGCCGCGTAGGAGGTCCGGCCGCACGAAGTAGCTCAGTGGCACAGCAGCAACGGGCTGCCGCTGCTCTCCTATGTTGTCTCCAAACTGCAGCTTGAGCAGCGTCAGCGCCAGTGCTGCCTTCGCGTCGTCGGCAGAATCATGGCCTGATGTCCTGTCCATGGTGAGGCCCAGCTCAGTCTTCACCAAGTACTGCAAAGAATGCTTCACCTGCAGACTGCCGCCGCCCTTAGGGTACAAAACTGCATGCAGACGAATTCGGCGACTCACTCGTAGTGTCAATGCAATGAGGATGGCAAAGCCTGAGAACCTCAAGGTCGCCGTTAAGAGAATGCCCCACAATGATGGGGTCGGGGGTGGAATTAAATACGTGCTGCGCCCGATCGACTGCCTCCTCGAAAGAAACAGCTTGGGGGCCTTCGAGCATTTCACGCGTCACACCGCTAAACTGCGTTCGGTAGTCACGTACCGGCATCTGCGGCTTGACCAGTAGGTCCAGCAGCACGCCCTCAAGTCCCACCAATGTCACCCGGGCCAACCCCTCAGAAAAGTCCTCCAACTCTACCATCTCACAATCCAGCGCGATCAGAGAGGTCACCGCTGTCGATGGTGGAGTGTCCCAGGTCGCCAGGCAGGCACGGGCGTAACCGGTAGAGGGCAGAGGAAACCCGTGGTCCTCCATCTCCTCCGGTGTCACTAACGCGGCGGTGGACACCGACTGTGTCATCTTGGCGCCACGCGCAATAACCTGGTCGAAGGAGGACACCGCGAGGTTGTCGCTGCTCGGGGCGGCCGACTTGTGCCAGTGACGCTTCGGCATTTCGATGGGGATGGATAGCATGTCCTGCATGCAAAACCGTTGGAGGGGCTCACGCAAAGTATCTGGTCTTGACGACTGTGGACGTTTATGAACGTGTTACGGATGCTTCTGCAGTGCCCGACAGACTTGCTGAGGCGTTCTAAGAAAGCCATCTGCCGAGGATGTCCGTTTATTCTCTTCAGAGACAAGCAAGGTGCGCAGTACAGAACCACCTTGGGCTGGCGACCACCTTCTTTCGCAGTCTGGGCGCCTATGACGTGCCACGCAGACAGTGATCTGATATCCGCCTCAGGACTCTCCTTCAGAGCTCTGGATTCGCTCAGCGCGTTTCGAAAGCGCAGCGCCCGCTCGGCCTGCGCGAAATCCGCCCGTTCAGGCAGCGGGGGAATCTCGCCCAGAAGTTTATACAGCAGTTTACGAATGATGCTGGACCGAGGACTGTGTGAGTGGTACAATCGCCCCTTACACTCGTTTCTGCTTAAAGGTTACGCTCATGTTCGCTGCAATCGTTGGATCACAAGGTCTGGAACATAACGATCTTGTGGAGCTCACGTCTGAGCCATGCGGCCTTTCTTCAACACCGGAGTCCAGCTATCGCTGAGCTCTCGTTTCATCAGAGTAATTGGTAAAATTCCGAAGGTTCTGATAGAACCAGGGGGCGTGTTCGTGTTCCGGCGTAACCTGCCAGTGTTCAACTTCTTTAGTATTCAAGTTCTACCTGTCATTGGACATTCATTGAAAAAATGACGTCATTCAACCGCCACCACGAACCGAAGAGCGCTCGTGTCTCACGGCCGTTGGAGACGTTCATTTACAAAGCCGACGCTCACCAGGTGATTGTCGAAAATCTCCACGGCAAGCGCTACGGCTTCGATTTTACGACGGTAGGAGTGTCTCGGCACACTCTCCTCGCAGTCTATCTCCTGTCGACATGCTTGGCAGGACCTCTGACGTTCAATTGGCCCCCCTTCCGTAGACTGTTCGCGTTTCGACAGGTTTTCTATCATCTGTGTGACCCAGATGATGTGTTGTACTCCGATGGCACCTGCCTTGCACAGCAAAATGCGCTCGCCTCGCTGCCCACATCGGCTGCGATGGGCGGATTCCTGTTCGCATTTCCAGCCGGCGTCATCAAGGACCGCTGGGGGCCGAAGACGTCGTGCCTGGTCGGCCTGGTCTTCAAGCTCATCAGCTACGTGATGCTGGCATTGTCGAGCCCGTCTTTTGACGGATACACGCTAGGCTTTTTGTCGGCTGCCATCGGAGACCAGCCCTTCTTTCTCGGTATGTTGGACGCAGTTCACCTTTTTCCTGGTTATGAGGGGTTGGTGATCGCATCGTTTGGGATGGCCCGGACTCTAGTTTACTACTTCGCGAACCTCACGGTGTTCATGTGCGTTACGGTGGGGTTCCCCTACAAGCTGACTATGCTGGGTCTCTTTTTCGTCCACGTCTTCGTCATGGTGCTTATGCTGTTCTTCATACCCAGCGCGCCTTTCAATCCCGCCACGCTGGCGCAGCGGAGGTTCGCAGAATCCCCAGACGCTTGCGTGCGCTTGCTGCCTGCCCTTCTATGGGACAAATCCTTCTGGCGCGCCGCCACGACTATTCCATTCATCCTGTGGAACATTTACTTTGCCATCCTTGTGATGCAAGTCAACTTCTTCAGCGTCAGCCTGGATTTGCAGATCTCACCTGCAGCGTTTCAGTTCTACACCCAAGCGACATTCGTCGAGGCATTGGCTTGTTGGTTTGTGGGAGGCATAGCTGACTGGCGGGGCTTGTGGATGTGCCCCATCACCATCACCGTGAGCATGGCTTGCGCCTACGTTGGAATATGTATTAGCTGGACTAGCGCCGACTACATCTTAACTCTCTTTGCCGTAGTGGCTCGGTCACTTTATCTTGCTCAGACGCACCTGGTGTTCTACAAGCTATTTCCTCAAGGCATGCTTGGGAGACTTATAGGCCTGACCTTCTGTGTGAATGGACTCATAGGACTGTCTCATGGCCCTATATTCGACGCAGCCAATTCCCACGGCAGATTGACGGTTGTGGACATCGTCTACGCTTCAATCAGCGCTATGAACCTGTCCATACTCCTCTATCTCGCCTATAGTGTTCCACGTCCAGGGCGGAGCTGCAAGCGAATTTTCACCCGAAGAATCGAGTCCGCAGTCTCACAGACCCAGACCACTCAGACCACTACCAAGTGCGATGAACCTCCCGAAACCCTGCCGCTCACCAATGACCTAGACCTGGCATGACCAGAAAGAAGCGGTGAATTGCCGGCACAAATGGGTCCGGCGCTAATCGCAGTCCCAGCGTTGTATCTCGGTGCATTGGCATCATTACTACGCGAGCTCGAAGATGCGCCCTGGATTGTCGTGTGAGTGAGTCGAGAGGGTGACATAGACTAATCTTCATAGCAGTGTGGTGCCTGTCCTTTGTTGCCTGGATCTTCCTGGCGTTAGGAGACCCAGGTTACCTCACACGGAACACTGCCGATCGCGAAGCCAGTCGAAATATATGTTCCGTATGCTGCTGCGTGAAGCTTCCCCGCTCGCACCATTGCTCGGTCTGCGGGCGGTGCGTCATCATGATGGACCATCATTGCCACGTTTCCAACTCTTGTGTGGGCGCGCAGAACTTGCGAATCTTCATACTGTGGCTGGCCTACAGCCTGGTCACGGCGGGCATTGGAGCAGGCCTTAAGTGGCGCCAACACCTTACAGGTTCAGGGGTAGTGCTTATGAGCATGTTCCTAGCCATTGTGATCTCTAGTAGTGCAGTAAGCTGGCAGAGTGCTTTCAACCAGGTCTTAGGTCGGCAAGCATACCTGTTATGGACAGGGCGCACGCTCATCGAGTCGTACTTTGGTGGTGGTGGGCAGCCTCGAGGCTGGAGACACGTGCGCCAGGTAATGGGCGGAGGCCTCATTCCTGTGCCCAGAGAGCTGGAGATTCAGAAGTATGCGACTACATTGTGATGTTGAAAAAACACTTAAGCGCCATGGATCTTGATGTTTTCTCTTTGACCAATTCCCTCCTCCGTGATAAACTGTTGGACGGCCACTCGATGATCGCCTTGGAACTGCAGGATTTCTCCGAAGTTCGGGTCTACCAGGTGGGTCCCGTTGCACCTCATGGCCTTCTTCAAGTACTTGCACATTTTCTGCTGGTCAAACGCGGGGTCGATTCCCGTTACGGTCGTGACGCACTTCCGCCCGTTTCGCTGCTGCACTCGTATGTGGATGATGTGCGAGTTAACATCAGCTCCAGATGTCTGGTCATCCATACTGAAAATGCCATTTTGCTGCGGGCAGCCGTCTTTCAGCCTCACCTTGTGAGATGGAGGTGCACACGGCAGCTGGAGTGCCCCCAGATCCTGCCGCCGCTTCGATTTTTTTTTATCCCAGTCGCTGTCAGTATGCCTTTCGCAACGCTTGCTCTCAAACAAGTGTACTATGAACGCTGTTGTGTGATGTTGAATGACTATCGCTGCTGTGACGAAGGCAATTCCAGCAGCCATCACAGATGAGACAAAACGGACGTTAATGGCGATTTCTCCCCATCCTACAGGTCACACCATGAGCAAGGACGCAGCAGTAAAGAAGGCCAAGAGGACTGCCGGCGCCGTCAAGCAGTCCACTGCTCAGGGACGCAAGAAAGTCCGTACCTCCCTGCGGTTCAGGAACCGCAACCGGACCAACGCCGCCTCGCAGATCAAGAGCACTCGCGTCGTTATGCCTGCCCGCCCTCAGAGCATGTTCAAGGAGTACAGCATCATCCGTGCGCCCCTTACAACTGAGAAGGCTGTGAAGTGCATCGAGGAGGATAACACGCTCGTCTTCCTATGCGACCCCCGAGCCAACAAGCCCAGCATCAAGCAGGCTGTGCAGAAGCTTTTCTCTGTTACCGTACAGAAGGTGAACACTCTCATTCGCCCTGACGGCCAGAAGAAGGCTTATGTTCGTCTGTCCCCTAACTGCGAGGCACTCGAGGTCTCCAACAAGATGGGAATCCTTTGATCTGGTGGTCTGTGTCCTAACAATGCTGGTGTGCTGCGCTCTCTTTCCTTGTCACTCTTCTACGAATCTTCGTGACCATTTTCTGACGAAATGGGGCAGGCCGTATCGCACAGGAAGCAGAATCTGCACAGAACCATTCGCAGCGTCGCAGAAACGCTGCGGCAAGGCGAAGGTCGTCAAGTCCACAGCGAAGTAGCACAGCAGATGCAGTTTTTGTCAGAGAAAGATCAGGCGTCCGTCGCATCGGAGCTGCTGGATAACTCTGTGGCTCTTTCTCCAGGCGGCAGGATACTGCTGGGTGGCGAAGTGCGTCCCGATTCTAGCTTGTTTCAGTGAGACAAGACGTAGGCGCAATACAGACACTACGGAAAGCTGCTAGACTTCAGTGGGCTCGAGTCCGAACTGAAGAAGATGGTGAAAGACCTACAAGGCTTGTCGTCTCGAGTAGGCAAACTGAAGCACAAGCTCGATACTGTGGAGACGGCTGTGGGTTTGAGGGGGCGGAATGGCGGTCTCGTGCCACGCTCCGAATTCACAGACTTCAGTAAGGTTGTAAGGGAGGAAGTACTTCGGCTGGCGACACCAGAGGAAGTCGTGGCTTTCCAGGACTTCCTCGTTGGGGAAGTCGCAGAGCTGGCAACGAAGTCGCAGTACGACAAGGTGGTCTACGCGCTAGGCCAGACCAGCAGCACTCTGTTAGACAAAGTCAGCTCCGTGAAGAAAGACGTCGCAGAGCTGGAAAGAGCAGTCCAGGACGAAGCCACGCTGCCGAAGGCCACCACTATGGTGCATCTCCTAAGTTCGCTGCGACAATCTTTGGCGAGCGGACTCGCGTCCACGGAGCAGCAGCAGGAGGCCGAGAGGATCGCTACCTGGCCGCAGATAAGCGAACTGCAAACTATGCTAGCAACTGCTGTGCAGACCGACGCCAACGACGTGCGAGTCATGGGAACCCTGCGGAGCAAGCTCACAGAGATGGCAGGCCGACGGCTCCTGTCCTCCGAGTTGGAGGGGCTCGATGTCGTAGTGAGGAAACTGACCAACGAGTTGGAGGCCAACATGTATGGCAGAGACCTCCACGAACCCGAAGACGAGCTAGCCATTCATATGCCGCCCACGCCGCTGACGAGCCCGCCCACATTGAGTGCTATGGCAAGCCCCACGGTGAGTCCGCTGAAGACAGCGGTAGCAGGAGGACTCGCGACGCCACTGAGGTCGCACCAGCCCAGTCCAGCGGGAAGCAGGAGAGTACAAGTGCCTGCGTGAGCCTAGTGACATAAAACCTGCATTTTGACGCATGGAGCTAGATGGGTCGTTGAAGACCGCGTTGAAATCTGCGAGGAAGCGTGGAGATCAAGTGGAAGCCAGGAAGATAGGACGATTAATAAAAAAAAAACGGTCTAAGCTGCTCAAGCACCAAAATGGCGCACTGCCGCTCGTGGATCAGTCTGTCACTGCTCGTGCCGAGTCTGAGGAGGACGATTACGTGCTTCCCCAGAACAGCGACATTCTTGCGAGCATGCAGGAGGTCGCGTTCAGTGCGCTGACGGCGTCGAACTCACAGGAAACCGCAGCTCTAGAGGTGGCGGCGCTACTGGACGGGTATCGAGAGGTGCTGGAACGCTTCGAAGAAAGGTTCGCCGTCGACGAAGGAGACGACGGAGATGACGACGCGACAGATTTCAAATCACGGCTACTGGAGCACGCTTTGGGCTCTTCTGCTCAACGCGAAGACGCCCTGACACGAAAGCAGAGGAAGCTGCTGAACAGGCCCACCATCGCGCAACTGAAGGGGTTTGCAAGCAGACCAGAGGTATGTGAGTCCTGGGATGCGACGTCTCCAGAGCCATGGCTCCTCGTCAGTCTGAAATCGTTAAGGAACTCGGTGGAGGTGCCGTCCCACTGGAATTCAAGGCGCAGATACCTGTCGTCGAGGCGAGGCATGGAGAAGACACTGTTTAAACTTCCACCCCATATCGAAGCCACGAAGATTGGGGAGATTCGAGCATCTCTGTTGGAGCGCGAAAAAAACAAGACTCTCCGACAAAAGCTCCGCGAGCGTGTGCGCCCTAAGAAGCATCGCATGGACATCGACTACCAAACCCTACACGACGCATTCTTCAAGTACGCAGTCAAGCCGCACCTGACTAAATTTGGAGATGTGTACCACGAAGGGAAGGAGATGGAGATCAAGATGCGCCGGTTCAAACCGGGTCACCTGTCGTCGAAGCTTCGCGAGGCGTTAGGCATGCACACGGCTCTGGCGCCGCCCCAGTGGCTCTTCAACATGCAGAGGTACGGCCCGCCGAGGGCGTATCCGAGCCTGCGAATACCAGGAGTGAACTGCCCGCTCCCTCCGGGTGCGGAGTTTGGCTTCGGCGTGGGCAACTGGGGCGCCCCACCAATTGACTCCAGCGGGCGTCCATTGTGGGGCGATTTGGGCCCCGACCTTCGTGATCGGGAGCAAAACGACCAGGGTGACTGGACGGAGTATCTCTGGGGCGACCCTGAAGCTGTGGAATCCGAAGAAGAGGACATGGAGGACATGGCTGAGGACAACGAGGACGACGAAGCCTGACGCTACTCGTAATAGTCCTGGTTTATATTCACACTGAGCTCGAAATCCCGCACTTCGTCCTGGGGGGCGGCCATGTCAGCCTCGCCCACCTCAATACGACGGCCTCGAAACGTGAGCGCCGCCGCCAAGACGGCGCACCCGACGCTCGCCGCACCGACCACACCAATTGGCATCAAAACGCCCGGCGCCGAGGAGCTGGAGGTTGCAGGGAGCACTGTACCCGAGGAGGTTGTCGGGAGGGGGATGCTTGCGGTCGCAGTGCTTGTTGTCGTCCTTGTACTCCAACTAGTTGTCGCTGCGGTCGTCCTGGGTGGGGTCGTCGTCGTCGTGGATGTAGTTATGGGCGGGGTCGTCGTCGTGGGTGGGGTTATGGGT
>NW_027151686.1:0-2265 GCF_019968955.1 Porospora cf. gigantea A | reverse complement strand
AACCCCCAACGAAGATCAACTTTTTGTTAGAGAAGGTGTCTAATCCTGCTGGGTCGACAGCTGGAGCCGGATCGGATTTTTTCCACATCTACCGTAAGCATCGTCAAACGGAGTTAGAACGACTAAAATTGATGGAGGTCGAGGACCAGGAGGACCTGGAACAGTCAGAGTTCCAGCAAAGAAGACACGAGCTCATGGTGATGGACGACGCCACCACTGAAAAAAAGCGAGCCAAACGCCAACGCCGAAGAAATGCGAAGCGTTTGGCTTTAGAAGCCACCAAGCAAAAAAAAAAACAGAAAACGGAGTTGCCACAAATTAACGAGCCAGATACAACCCAAGTGCCACAAACTAGCGAGCTTGGTGAAGCGAGTGCTACAGATTTGAACGTGTAAACCAGCCCATAAATCCCAATATCGAAAGTGCGTCAGTCTGTGCTGTGCTGAATCAAGGTGACAACTCTGTGCGTAAGACGGAGTTCATGCAGTGTTAAAAGGTGGGGTCATTGAAAAGTCATGCATATGAGGACGAGAATAACAGAGATTATTAAACTACAACAACAATGTCAGTCGGATCGTCTTCGTCTTCTGTTTCATCTGCTGGCGGCATCTGGTCCAAGCCTGTAAATAGCGGTGTTCTCAGCACCCAATTCAAGTCCTTGCACCTGATCGTATTGGGGGCGCGCGAATTGCAGCATGGCAAAGACGGAAAGAATTTGATCCGCAGTTGCCCTAAGATTATTCTTGCTGACCACTCCATTGTTGGCGCTCCTGTTAGAGGCAACACAGGTGCATACAATCAGAAGTTTGTGATGCCGTACCATGGAGCCTCAACTATTCGGCTGGCAACGGTTGGCACCGCGAAGGGACGAGTCCATGGTTATAAGGACGTTTCTCTCGAGGAAATCAACCGCACCGGTCAGGCGGTAACCACGACATTGAACGTAAGTGAATGTCGCTAAGAGGTATCTCTATCCTTTTCCAGCTGCTGGGGCCTCACGGACGGCCTGCTGGCGTCGTAGACATCGTTCTGGAGTTGCGGGAAGCCCCTGAGGAGGTCGCCTTTGTGGAAGTGTACGAGGTCTTGAGGAAGGGTAGCTTTTCTTCCGACAACAAGGCACCTCTCGTCGCGGTGAAGAAGCTGGAGTCCAGTTCGAGCTCCTCCAAAGCTGCTTCGCCCACCACCATTGTCACCCCCATTGTGAAGATTCCGGACGTCAAGAAAACTAGCAGTTCGTCTTCTGTCAAGAAAATTGCGAAGGTCAAGAAGGTCTCTACTAAATCTGCCGATGCGAAGAAGTCCAAGAAGACTACTGCTAAGTCTGCTGACGCCAAGAAGGCTAAGAAGGTCTCTGCTAAATCCACTGACGCCAAGAAGGCTAAGAAGACTACTGCTAAGTCTGCTGACGCCAAGAAGGCCAAGAAGACCACTGCTAAGTCTGCTAACGGCAAGAAGGCTAAGAAGACTACTGCCAAGTCGGCTGACGCCAAGAAGGCCAAGAAGACCACTGCTAAATCGGCTGACGCCAAGAAGGCTAAGAAGGTCTCTGCTAAATCCACTGACGCCAAGAAGGCTAAGAAGTCCACTACTAAGTCTGCTGACCCCAAGAAGGCTAAGAAGACCACTGCTAAGTCGGCTGACGGCAAGAAGGCTAAGAAGATATCTGCTAAGTCTGCTGACGGCAAGAAGGCTAAGAAGATATCTGCTAAGTCTGCTGACGGCAAGAAGGCTAAGAAGATATCTGCTAAGTCTGCTGACGGCAAGAAGGCTAAGAAGATATCTGCTAAGTCTGCTGACGCCAAGAAGGCTAAGAAGATATCTGCTAAGTCTGCTGACGCCAAGAAGGCTAAGAAGATATCTGCTAAGTCTGCTGACGCCAAGAAGGCTAAGAAGACCACTGCTAAGTCTGCTGACGCCAAGAAGGCCAAGAAGACAGCTGCTAAGAAGGGTAAGAAGACCACTGCTAAGTCTACTGGTGCGAAGAAGACTAAGAAGACTACCACCAAATCTGCCGGCAAATCGAAGTCCCCAAAGACCGATAAAAAAACCAAGAAGGCTACTAAGAAGTCGAAGACGGACAAAATGTCGAAGAAGGCGGAGCCGGTCGTGGCCGCTGTGGCCCCTAAGGTTGCCCGGAAGTCCTCGTCTAGCTCGTCGTCTTCGTCCTCGAAGGCCAAGGTCGCCCCTGTTGTGGTGGCGGCGGTACCTGCAGCGCTTGTTAGACGGTCCAGCTCTAGCTCCAGCTCCAAGAAGCAAGTCGTTGCC
>NW_027151685.1:0-2272 GCF_019968955.1 Porospora cf. gigantea A | reverse complement strand
GTGGTGCACGTATCGGACTGAGCACATTCGTATCGACCTGGATATGGTCGTCTGATGCGCACTTCAAAAGAAGTGTTCTCCCGAACCTTGAAGTGACGTGGAATGTGTGTTGATTTCATCGAATTCTCATTCTAAATCTAGGAGATCTAAATGCATTGCTGCAGTGCCCCTCGGGACGAGGTGAGTGCGTTTACCTTGCATCAGCAGCCCGCCACATGGGACTTCGACAAGCACATGAAGCCGTCCATACGCCCGGAAACGATGTCGCTTCAGGACGCCCGTGACAGAGCCTACCAAGTCCCCGCTGCTAGAAAGGCGCCACCTCCAGAGTTTATCGGCCGCGAGTACTGGCGCCGAATTCCCTTCGAAGCATTGGAGCCCTTCTTCAATTGGTCCACGTTCTTTGCTTTCTTCGGTATCGCAGGAGTTAGCGATTTCGATCCTCAGACGTCTCCTCGCGGCGGGAACTACGCGCGAGCGTGGCGTCTCTTCCACCTGGCCAATGACATTCTTGTGGAAATGAAGCTGACCCGTATCGTGCAGGCTGCTGCCGCCATGGCTATCTTCCCAGCTCACAAGTACGATGAAGAGGATATTTGCATCAGCTACGCGAAGGACTTCGAGGAGACACGCGAAACTGTTGCAGGCATAGGTGCCGTGGTTAGGCAGGTAATGCAACAGGAAGACTGCATCAAGAGCATTACGATGTTCGGTTTGCGACAGCAGACCCTAGCTCCGCGGCAGGCCAAAACCTACGCACTCGGCGACATGGTCGACATCGACAACGACTACGTTGGCCTCTACGCTTGTACCGCTGCTGTTCACTTTGACGCCGCGTGTAAGGTTTTGCGGAAGGGCGGTAAACGCTCGTCCATCCCGATCTACGAAGCGGTAGCGGACATGATGACTGAAGCTCTGACGCAACTGGTGGTCAAGGAACTTAAGACGCGGCTATGGGGGGTCAAAGAGAGTCATCCTGGCGTCACCTTTCCCGTCGGATACCCTTCCCAACCTGACGTACGCAATCGACATCCGCTGTTCGCCGCGTTGCGACCTAAGCGGGCTCATATGACCTTGCTGCCTCAGGAGGACTTCGCAACGAACCCACATATCTGCAATGATGGTCTGCTGATATTGCATCCGAATGCTGCCCCATTCTATGTTGGTCCCATCGACCAGGAGCAGGTTAAAGACTACAACCTGCGCTCCGGCAACGACTTTGACGAGACCGAACGCCACCTGGCTACAGTCAGGAACTACATGCTGGACAAGAACTGGACGTTACTGATTCCCCCAAGGTCAGGTGAAGAAACTAGTATCTTCTCCGATGTTGAGGGGGAAAGCGACTACTACGTCCGGCCCGAAAAATCCCCGGAGTCTGACGGCGCGAGGGACGAAGAGGTAAGCGCGCTTCCACAACCCGAGCTCGAAGACGGTGTCAATTCCGTCGGTACCAAATCCGTCGGTGCCAAATCCGTCGGTGCCGAATCCGCCGGTGCCAAATCCGCCGGTGCCAAATCCGCCGGTGCCAAATCCGCCGGTGCCAAATCCACCGGCGCCAAATCCGTCACCAAATCCGCTGGCGACAAATCTGGGGCGCGCTCTGTTGCCGCTAAATCCGAACCCCGTTCCGAACACAGCAAGACTGCCTCAAAAGGGGGCACAGTCTCAGGGCGCAGCGGACGCTCTGTGATAGGACCGCCTTCGCGACCGAAATCGGAAGTGCGCTCTGAGCGCAGCGGCCGTTCTAGAGTCACCAAGTCTGACGCCAAGTCTGACGCCAAGTCTGACGTCAAGTCCGACTTCAAGTCGGAGATCAAGTCGGACACGTACCAAAATGAAGCTCCTTCCGACCACAGCGGCGAAGTTCAAGAATAATTTGCCGGTGTATTGTGCGTGATGGGTCAGATCTTTACTGTGGTTAAGGAGGACGAAATAACAATCATTGAAGGCTTCGGAAAGTTTGACAAGCTCTGCCGGCGAGGGTTGCACTGGATGATTCCACTCTACCATCAGAAAGCCGGCACCTTATCCACGCGAGTTATGAATAACTACAGCTCAGTAGAGAGCAAGACCAAGGATAATGTTTTCGTAACACTGACCCTGGCTGTCCAGTACCGAATTGTTGCAGACACGGATGATAAGATCTACCGAGCTTTCTACACGCTGTCGGATCCGAAAGCACAGATTGATTCATACGTGGAAGATACGGTCCGTGGCCTGATGCCAGAATACGAACTTGACACCATTTACATGCAGAAGGAACACGTCG
>NW_027151684.1:11467-18965 GCF_019968955.1 Porospora cf. gigantea A | reverse complement strand
CATCGGGTACAGTGTCCCTTCCAACACCTTCGACATGCCGAGGGCTGAGAGAACTGCAGCAGCAAGCACCTGCATGATCTAAATATTTAGATGCGCAATATTTTGATGGGGAATTTTTTGATGGGGATACCCCTACTTGACCTTAAGGAATCACCTCGCTCTAAGGGTGTGCCTTCCAATGCACTCCCGATTCGTAAGCGGTGTGCACTATTTTGAGCTGCTCTACATCTACTCTACTACGAGATCCTGCGTTTTTTGGAATCAGAACGAGGTCCACAACCGCACTGCACCATCTTCGTGACCACTGAACAACCAGCAGCTGCGGGGATGCCAGGCCGTTACAGTTGCCTTGCTCTTGTTGTCCTCTGGAAAACTCTTTTTCTTGATATAGTTCAGCTTTTTAACTGGTACAACTACGGGATACTCCAGAGCCTGCGACTTGGCATGGAGAACCGTCACGCTGCCGGACAGGCCCACAGCGCACATCAGAGGCAGTTTCTTGTGGAAAGAAGAGGTGGTGAGGTCTTCGTCTGTGAGGCGCGTGATCTTGAAGGGAATGTTGGATCCTTCAATGTCATACCAGTTGATTCTTCCTCCGGCTAAAACGCTGAGTACTTGTCCGTCTCCGCTAACGCTGAGGTGCGTAGAGCGTGAACCAGCCTTAAATTTTTTAATGACTGCCGCGCCTGCCCTTCTTCCGTCAGGCTGCAGGTCGTACAGCCGAATTCCGCGCGTATGTCCCACGAGCAGGTACGGTTGCGTGGGGTGGAAGACCACGCCAGTGAGACGGTCCAGCATCACTCGTAGTGGGTGCATAGTCTGCCATTTAGTGACGTTGTGGATAGCCAACAGCTCCATGGGCTCTGATGCGGACGCTGAGGAGCAAGCGATGTACTTTCCGGCCTTTTGCCAGTCCATGCCTTCAATGACTTGCTGGTGACGGATGAACATTGTGAGTCCACGCCTTTGGGGGAAAGGCAAAAGGACTTGTCGGTCGTCACCATCACTAAGACAGCTGTCGACAGCGCCGACCTCATTCTCTGGATCCATGTTAGGATGTGGCACTCCGCTGTCCAGCTCGTCGACAGTCCATCGACACAAACTTTTCTTCAGTAGCTCAACTCGCTCCACCAGGGGTGACAGCCCTAAAAACTGCAGACCTCTCTGCACCACTGGCTGATCATCAAACTCGTTCCACACGCGTTCAACGCGTGTGGAATCACACCAGTCGGGGTCGACGTCCACAGGTCGTCTCCCAACCATTTCAGGAAGAATCATCAGGATGAGGACGGTCTCCTTCGCGATGGCGAGGATCGGAGCTGAGGGGTGGAATCGTACTGAGGTTATTGGACCCGGAAGCATGTTCATTCGGGAGTAAAAAATGGGCAAGCCAGGAAGGGAGGGCGAGAGCAGCATCTGCACAGCGAACGCTCCGTTCTTGTATCCCGTCGCAATGAATGTCCCGCAGGGCGACACATCCATCGAGGTGACGGCCACTGGTTCACGGCGTCGGAAGAGTCCTCGGGGCGGGTCAATGCGGAGGGCAACTCGGCTGGGAAAAGGCTTCAAGGAGCTAGCCGATGGGAGGGCTGGCAGCATGGAATCAGGGTTGACGTTCAGTTTTAGGCGCATGGCCCGTGGACAGAGGTACAGGTCCAAACACCTGTCAAATCTTTCTCGGAGTGCGTTTTTGAATACCGGGACGTTGCGCAAAGATGAGTGTACACGGCGGTCATCCTCCACGTATTCAGGGCTGGGATTGTAGGAGGCGCTGTGGTCAGGAAGCTCCTCCTTCGGAGGCGGCACTGGAGGGTTGGCTCGCGTGACTTCATCGGTGGCCCAGATGTCGTGCAGCTGGTTGTAAGGATTCTTCAGCCATTCACGGCGCTGTTTTAGAAGCAGCGGTTGGTATTGGTTCTTCTGGATGAGGGTTGCAATACGATTGATGTGGTTGATCGTATCTCTATTAGGAAGGAACTGCTTCTTCGACTTTTGCGGGGCGAACATAGGAAAGACATCGTCCTCTCTCTTGTACTCCACATGGAAATCCTGGGACTCGGGAGCGAAACCCAGGTCACCTGGGAACTCAGATTGCATGATGCGGCGAATGATATCAATGTCCTTAGGGCTGAGGGTGACAATTCGCTGGTTGACGGTGTCGTAGAGTGTGCGCCAGGCTGAGTCCCCCTGCTTATCCTTAGCCAACAGCTTCCCGACCTCGCTGGTATCAACGACCTTCATTATGCGTTTGCCCAGAATGTCGTAGCCCACGTGCCCAAGTCCTTCGTATTTGTCAGTGGTAGTGCCCTCGGTTAGGCCACTGCGATTAGCCTCGCCTTCCTCGTCGCTCTCCATGTCCTCAGCCAGCTCGAGGAGCTCAGACAGTGTGATCGGTTCTGGAGCCGCCATGGAACCGTCCAACAGACTGTCGTCGTACAGTTTGAGTCGCTTCTGCTCATCCACCCATTCGAAGCGTGCACGTCGCTTGACCTCACGCATCAGCGGCGTCCTCTCACGATCTTTCTCCCGGACTTGCTGCCGTCTCAGACGTCCAGTATCCAACCGCTGCTGCTCCGTGCGCGTCTTGGGAATTGGTTTCTGATCGGTTTTCCTCAAGTCTTGCTGACCCATAAAATCACGGGTTTTCCTCACTCAAAACAACTTAACAGCTCTGCTTCTAGGTCATCGTACCGGATGCGAAGGCGCTGCGCCCAAGCCTCATCCTCCGTGACTGAATCGTCAGCCTTCAACGGTAGCGCATCCCAGAAAAACGCGCAACCGGGGGGAAAGTCCGAGATCTGCGGAGTTCTGCGGATATAATCAGAACGCTAGACACACAATTGAATAGTAGATGAGCAACCACCTACAAAAAGCCGAAGATGGCCGCCTCCACCCATGCCAAGCTCACTGCGCCCTCCGCATCAAGTCTGTCGCTCACGAAGAGAGATTCGTCGGAAGTCACGACATCGGCCCCTAACGCAGCCACATCGTCGCCATAGTCGGTCGCTTCTAGGGCACTGTTAGCTCCGTAGGGTTTGGCGCTGTCGAATCGGAGTGTGCGGCCATGCAGCTCTTGAGATCGCGCGACGTCGATGAGATCCAAGGTAGAGAGCTTCGCCTGCAAATCCGGGTTGTTGTCACGAAAGTAGAAGAACCTTCGATGAATTTCGGTCAAGAAACGAGCAAGGTGTGGCAGCTGCCTATCAGAGTCCACCTCGTGCAGAGCGCTCGCAAGCTCTGAGTGGGTGACCTTCTGCCTCTTGGCGGACTCCCGGCAAGATCTTTTGAACCGGGCTTCAGTACCGTTCATCATGCCTCGGAACTTTGAGAATTCTGAGACACCCAGCCTTCTGAGGTAGTCTGCGTTGAAGTCGTCAAAGTAGTGGTACGGCCAGACCTTGCATAAAGCTGTATCCTCGGGCCAGACAGCAACGGTGTCATCGCAGACTATAACAAGGCGGTGCTCGGAGGGGAATATTTTCTTCATTGATTTCTGGCCTCCAGCGTCTAAGAATGACCGAGCAAAGATCCGACCGCCAAACCATACTGAGGCTGGATCCAGGATTTTTAAAGCCTGCGAGAGGTGATACGCGACGATCGCACGAATCTTACCGCTACGGCATGTTCCTGGACCCCAGCGGTATACAGGTACAGTTCGAAATTCTCGCTGCAGTCCCGGAGGAAAGACAATACCCCAGGGCGTAGTTTGAAGTAGTTGTCGTAGGGACCTGTGTCCAGCAACTCCGGTACCCACGCAACATTTTACCCTCGCATCCCTCTTTTTCGATGACTATCCGAAAGACGTTGGCTTCCCAAATGGCATCTAGCCGCTGTCGTTCCTCACAGTCCGTCATATAGTGAGGACAGCCAGCCTCACCGTGCAGCCTTTCATCCCGAGGAGCGAGCACTTCAACGGGTAGGCTGGTTCGAGGCCATGGACATGCGTGGGCGATTGTGTGGTCCAGGTCTAGAACCAAAACCAGCCTCCGGGACGCCAGGAGCTCCGCCATCTTGGTGGTTTCCAGGCTACTGGCAAGAGCTGGTACCATAGTCACAGTGTCCTTGCCCAGGAACCCAACCTTAACGCGGTCCTCGCGAACTTCAGCGCCGCATACAGCGCACATCCCATGGAATACGACTGCGTGTATGCACTGTAGTGCATCTTCGGACATTTGCAAAATTGTTTGCCGATGTGGAAAGCGGGAGTGTCATTGCTGGGAACTCCGTTTACAGATGAGAGTGAGTATGCGGATTGACTTTACGCTGCGCCAGGCGGTAGTTGTAGCGGCTGTATGTCATATTCATGACGTTCATCCTCTCCAGCCCTAGAAGACGCACAGGACCTCGACCAGTTGGATGAGCAGGAACGACGACGGCGGAAGGACCTCAACCAGAAGGAACGATTCCATGGTGCCTTCACTGGCGGGTTCAGCGCCGGATTTCACAACACCGTTGGCTCGGTGGAAGGATGGACCCCAACTACGTTCAGCAGCACTCGTCAGAAGCGACACCAATACAAGCAACAGATCGAAGATATCATTGACGACGAAGACAAAAACGAAATCAGTCTGATCAAGCCGCTGTTACTGCAAACGAAGCCCGATTCAAACGATGCCAACCCACTGTCCGCCATGCTGCGTTACGAGGGTGACGAGTCAAGCCATCTCTTGGCTGCTTTGACTGGAAAGCGTGGCGTTGACGATCTGGCGTTCGTGGTAACGGCGTTCAATCGCCAGCCTCGGGGCTTGGAGACGGCTCTTGCACATATGCGGACAGCCGAGCGAGCTCGGAGTCCGGAACCAGCGGCCCCGACCGTACCAGCGGCAAAGAAGAGGCGGATTGGACCCGAAATTCCAGAAGGCTGGGCTCCGCGCGATGAGGAAGAGGAGGTACCCCTGCCAGCTTACGTCACGGAAATCCCCAGGTTCTTTGGCCAGCTTTTTAGACCGAAACGGGAATTCGGATCTGTTGGGTATCAATCGAAAGTCGTTCTTCCACCGACACGCCTCAACAAGACCACTGGCATCGGGGTCGGAGTCCTAAACGAAGATGACGAGTACAGCGCGTATGGAATGGATCAGACAGACATGCCTGCCTTCACCACTTCCGAGGCACTGCTACGTCTGGATGAGGAGGGCTACCGGCAGGTTCAGAGGCTGGAAGACAAACCACCGGCCAGGAAACCCGCTTGCTACTTTGACGGGAGGGAGCCTATATCGGGGTATAGCTTTGTGGACCGAGGGGATCACCGGCCTGCTTTGGCGACTGCGTCACGTCTCGTCCCGCCTCGTAACTGGAGTCTCCATCATGAGCCGCTTCCAGACGAAATACAGGAGGCGTCGCTCCTCTCGACGCAGTTTCACGTGCAGTTCAAGCGGGTCGAGGCGATGGCCCTGGCGCCAAACAAATCACATGTGCCACTTTGGGACACCGAGACCAGCAAAGAGACGATACTGGACTCGCTGTTCGCGGGCCGCCAATTCGTGAAGGCCGGAGAAGAGGCCATCGGCCACGGCAAAGAGCCTACGAAGCCTCTGCAGGAGCGACTCATGCTAAAGGTGGGAAAACCTCTGTCGTCAATCATCTAATCGGTCGCAGCGTCTGGAACACACCCATTTCGAATGCAACTGGGACCCGACGAAGCCTCTGTGCAGGTCTCTAGGTCTGCCGTACCCATTCCATCAGAAGGAGTTCACCAACGACTACTCACAACTGCTACAAGAGATGTACGGCGACAACAAAGTGGTGGAAAAGTAAGGAGACCTTCTCAGCGTATTAATAATCCCTCTCCAGTACTCCAGGACGTTTTGATGCGATCCTCAACGACACTCTCCAGCAATTAGCTGACCCTGTGGACCCAATGGACACCGTGATGGCTGATGCAGGCCCTCTGCCCTCTCTGTTGGAGTGCGACGTTCTCGCAGAACTATTCGCGGACGACAAGGATTATTTTTGAGGAGTCAAAACGTCACTCGGCTGACACCACCTCCTTAACGTACAGTACGTTGTTGCACCTGATGAGGATCTCGCCTAGCTTGCCCTTGAAGGTCTCGTCCTGGTATTCTTCGGCGTTTTCGAGCTGCAGGTTAAGGTAATTATCGAAGCTCTTCAATGAGCCTTGGTACTCTAGGCCCCACTTGAGCTTCACACGCACGTCGCGGCTCACCAGGGACGAGAGGAAGGGCCTCGGGTTGAGAGGTACTATCTGCGACATGCGCAATGAAATTCACGATAATTGGGTAGAAACGTCACTAGTTCAATTCACATACAGATAGGCACTCTGACAAGTCAACGTCATTGAATGCAATGTTACGGAACGCAGCCCGCTCGAGTTATAGAATGGTGCCTCCTAGCGCTGAGCGAATCAGATCCAACGCTAAGTACTGCGTAAGGCCATCTGCCCTAATTGCTTTGTGGTCTCCGTGCATACGATGCCGCGATACGTCCTTGGTCGGGTCCACCTCTACAATGTCCAGAGACACGAGTCGGCAGTGTTGGGTTAGGTACTCGAGAATGTAGTGGGACTCTCGGTAGTTCAGGCCTCCCCGAGCTAGTGTTCCAGTACCCGGAGCAATCGCGGGGTCGCAGGCGTCAATGTCGAATGAGACATGCAGCGGACGGACTCCGTCAGGGTCAAGGCGTTTAACTATACGGGCTAGTTCGCTGTGAATTCCGTGCCGATCGACAGAGTGCATGTCTGAGACAACGACGTCAGAATGCGTCCGAAGTAACTCCCTTTCCTCCTGATCAACGTCTCGTAAACCCAAGAAAGCGACTTCGCAGTCATTAAAATACTGAAGATCTGTGGCCCACTCGAATCCTGGCGGTTGCTCCTTGAACCATCCCATCGCGTGAGCAGCAGGCATTCCATGGTAATTTCCCGACGGCGAGGTCTCAGGTGTGTTGCAGTCACCGTGAGCATCCACCCAAATCACACACAAGTCCGGGTACTGTGACTTCATGCCCATCAGTGTCGCAAATCCCACAGAATGATCCCCGCCAACATTAAGAACGAAGTCTCCAGAGGCGGCAGTGGTACGTACACGCTCGAAGAGCTTACGAAGACAGCGGCCTGTGGCCTCCTTGCGAGGAGAGTTTGTGGGTTCGTTCTCGTCTTCCGAGAGGGACACATCACCGCGATCCTCGAAATGAAAGCCCTGAGATCTGACGACGTCCTCTAAGCCGCCTGCGCGGAGGGAGTCAGGTGCCTTGGAGGGCCCTGCGTTCCTCTGACCTCTGGCAAAGGGCAAGCCTAACAGTTGGACGTTGTTGGATGGAAGTGGCATGAATCAATATCCGTAAAAACGCGCAGGAGTGGACTTGAGGGAGATGATACTCCATATCAGACTGCATGTGACTCCATATGATACTCCACATGAGACTCCATATGAGACTCCATATGGGACTCGGCGAGCCTTGCAGGTCAAATGTAATTCACGATCACAGAAAACTATTTACAGATGCACCTGCGCAGACTTGTAAAAATTACAGAGGCGAC
>NW_027151684.1:0-11046 GCF_019968955.1 Porospora cf. gigantea A | reverse complement strand
ATACGTCGCTTTGGGTCAACTTGATGTCATCTGTTATCAAGTAGGGGAGATTCGGAACCGTCAAGCCGTGGGAGTTCTCCTTCTTCTCCTCAGAGAACCACGAGGATTGATTCTTTATGTCATGATTCACTAGTTTCCAATCCTGACCAGCCATGTCTAGGAGGAGACGAGGGAGATGTCCCAATGCTCTGATGTTCCAGTACCCAAGAGTGATCGCCATTTGCGTGATAAAACTGTTTCATTCCCTCCAAGATCATGTTTTTCCCCCACACGACATTAATCTTGTGGCCGTGCGCAGCAATCGCTCTCGCTTTTGCTCTTTGGTTTCCACCTCTCGGATAGCTCGAAGAAAGGACGCCAACACAGACCGCCTCACCTCATTGTTAGACTCGCCAGCCCACTCTGTCAGTCTCATTTTGCCTCGATGAACGCAGAACCCGTGTTGGTCTCCTGGCAGAGCCAATCTATCATGCAGCATTTTCAGCCCACAAATCACTCCCAGCTGTAAAGCGTCTGGAAACGGAAGTACGAGATGCTGCACCTGCTCTCCGACAAGTTGCAATGTGAGGCAGCACCACGCTGGAGGGTTGAGGTAGCCTATGGTGCCTGGCTCGTACTGCACGTCAGGATCCAGCCCGCGGTTCCACTGGCACAGGGGTGATGAGCGGCCCCACATTACGTCCTCGATCGGTGGGAACGGTTTGAAGAAGTCTTCTGGGAGGATGTCCTTCTCGGAACGAGGTAGCGTTTCGCTGATCCACAGATGCTTGCCCTTAAACCGCACCAGGGCGTCCTTGGTGTAATGCATCTTGTGGTCGGTCAGACATACGCGGAACCCTTGGTGGTGGACGTTTATCTTACCCTCATGTTCCACGTCGTGACCTCTGGTTCGTAGTCTTCTCCTCTCCAACGTCACGAGTGTGCCGCGTATTTGGATCGTGTCCGGTTTCCCCACAAGCTCTGCAGTCTCGCCCTCTTTGACAACAACTATCTGCGGAAGTGACATCTCCTCCTCTTCAAGTGGAATCAGTGGTTCCACATCCGCGTGAAACTCCACGCGCCGGAGCAGATCCCCCACGAACTCCTCGGCGGTCATGTCATCGGCTCCTTCAATACGATAGAGGTCGCACACCTCCTGGAAGAGCGCTCTTCGCTTGGCGCTGCTCTCGTTCTCAGGAACCTTAAGCATGTCTGCAGTTTCCTGAGCCTCTCTAATCAGCTGCTGGGCCCTTCCCGCGTCACGTGCATGCACGTCAGTGAAGGACAGGGACGCCAAGGCCATATCCAGCTGTGACTGCGCTACCCTCAGCTCTTCCATAAGCTGCACCTTCTCCTCTCCAATTGAAAGGCAGTGAAGAGCCATAGAGTCGAACATCCGCTGGCGAGCGCGAGACTTCTGGGCGTCTTCAGTCACCCGGGAGAACGCAGACTTCAGGTTGTGCCTCATGCCTGTCTTCTCAGCTGATAGTAGAGCCAGCTCATCCTGTTGGCGTTCCACGGTCGCGGCCTTCAGAGCGTTATCCTCAGTAAGCACTTCAACGAGCGAGTAGAACTCGCGTGCCTGCGCCTCCAGGGCCGCGAGCTGCTCTTGAAGCTTCGCAGACTCCTCGGTGGCGGTAGCTGCCTCAACAGACACTCGAGTGAATTCTTCCAGCGGAACGAACGCGGGAAGGTCGCCTCGAGATTCCATCTGCTCAATTTGCGCTCTGAGCTGCGCGATCTCCCGCATGAGCTCAAGCTCGCGGTCTGCATCAAAGAGAGATGTCCGCTCTCTTCTCCTCGGCCCTTTGACCATTGGCGCACCCCCACCCCATTGTTTCAGCAAATTGATCTGTGTTCGTGGGGATGGAGGTAAAGATGTCGGTGTTGGTGAGGATGGCACGAGATCCTTGTGTATCTTCCGAAATGCCTGTAAAAACTCAGATAAAAGATGTCTACTCTAAGTGTCTCGTACCCGCCTTCGGCTAAAATCACCAGTCATGTGCTGTGATGTGGTTATTGTGTGCACACACAAAAATGACGGATGATGCGTTTCTTCGAACACCTCAGTCAATCATTCCTCCGCAACAGCTCAAAAAGCAAGAACAGCTGCAGGAATGTGCGAAGAACCCGTACATTTCTCTGCTGAAGGCAGCAGTGTTGGGCTCTTTGCCAGGCCAACCATTGGGAACACCCCAAGAGGTTCATATCAGGTCGCCGATTCACAGACTACTGATATACTGCGGTGTCAGAGAGCCCTATCACCAAGCGTGCTGGTCTTGCTGCTACAGCGAGAACCAGCCGAAGCACACAACCCCTGGCTACCTGAGCACAGCGTTTTATGAATTGGACTGCTTCTTGAAGCGCAGCACTGTCAGCCGGCAGCGGATTCCGGGCCTTGTGCGTACTCTGACCAATGTTCCGCTGCAGGATGACTTCTACTTGAACCTGCTGTCTTGGTCTATCCGAGGGCACATAGCATTGGCCAAGAACTCTTCCGTAATCATCCTTGACAGTCAGGGGGACCAAACACTCGAGCTGTCGGAATGCAGTCCGAGTCAAATCGCAGCCACATTTCCTGAAATCACATCTGTAAACTGGTCTCCACAGGGCACGTTGCTTGCCGTGGGCCTTAAGACTGGTGCCCTGCAGATCTGGGACGTAGAGGTGAGCAAGATCCTACGGACCCTGTCACCCCAGGGATCACAACGCATAGGGTCTCTGGCGTGGCAACAGAACTGCAACAGTGAGGCAGGTGGAGGCTTCTCTGTGCTGAGCTGCGGAAGCCGAGATAAGTCCATCACTAACCACGACATCCGCAACCACGACAGCCAAATCAGCCGGTGGGAAGCGCACAGACAAGAGGTATGCGGAGTTCGTTGGTCCGGCTCTTATGCCAGCACCATGCTTCAGGGCGGATGCTCGGGAGCCAACGATGTATCAAACATGCTGGCGTCTGGTGGCAACGACAACAAGATCTTCATTTGGCAACTCGGGTATGATACGCCCCTTCGGAAGTGGGATGAGCACACTGCGGCGGTGAAGGCACTCTCGTGGTCCCCACATCAGGCAGGGTTACTTGCCAGCGGAGGAGGTACCAACGACCGACATCTTCGATTTTTTGACGTGCTCTCTGGCACCTGCCTTGGCCACATTGACACCGAGAGTCAGGTGTGCAACCTGGAGTGGTCACTGCATGACACACAGCTCGTGTCCAGTCACGGATATACCCAACACCACCTAGTGCGGTGGGATTACCCCACGAAGTCAAAGCTCTCCACTCTTCGTGGGCATACATCGCGCGTTTTATACATGGCCCAGTCACCCGCGGGGAACAATGTCGTCACTGGGGCGGGAGATGAGACAGTTCGAATTTGGAGGGTGTTCAATAGCGAGTGACTGCGAGACTCATAATCGAATTCCACATTTTGGAAGTCGACGATGAGTGTGAGGCATGGTCGGAAGTACGACGCAGAACCGAGTGTACGTTGGGAACTTGAGCTTCAAGGTCAGCTGGCAAGAGCTGAAGGATCACATGCGTACTGCCGGAGAGGTTGTGTTCGCCGAGGTTCCACAGGATCAGGCTGCGCGGTCTAAGGGTTATGGTATTGTCGAGTACAAGACTGCTGAGGAGGCGCGCGTTGCCATTGAGACTCTCCACGATACTGAGATTTTCGAAAGGAAAATCTTCGTTCGGGAGGACAGAGAGAGCGGGCGTCGCGAGCAGCGCGGCGAGTATCGTGAGTACCAGCCCCGTGAACCTCGTGAACCTCGTGAGCCGCGTGAACCCCGCGAATACCGCGGCGACCGCGGTGACCGCGGTGACCGTGGCGACCGCGAGTACCAGCCCAGAGAATACGGTCAAGGGCGAGGTGACCGTGACGGAGGTTATGGACGGAATGAGCGAGCTGAGCGCGGCGAGCGCGGCGACCGTGGCGACCGTGGTGACCGCGGTGAGAGGCCTACTTTCCGCTACTCTGAGCCTGATCCTTGTCGCGTCTTCGTCGGCAACCTGCCCTGGAGGACGACGTGGCAAGACCTTAAGGACACCTTCAGAACTGCTGGATTCATCCAGAGGTCTGACGTGTTCAGAGGCCCTGATGGCCGATCTAAGGGTATCGGCATTGTGGTGTTTTCCACTCAAGATGAGGCGAACGCTGCAGTACAGGAGTACGATGGCTATGAGTTGCAAGGTCGTCAAATCACATGCAAGATTGATGAAGGCTCGTCTAACTACCGGAGCCGGAACTAGATCTTAGATCCTAATATTCGTTGAAGTGCTTGTGGTACCTGCTGTGAACACGATTCTTGCCTTACCTTTGGCGGACGATCCGTCTCTTCTCGCAGACAAGTGCAAGGCTGCACGCTATAAATACCAGCACAGTGACGGTGTTGAATGCGAAAAGCGTTGAGGGGTCATTGTCGATCATTGAAATACAGGCTTTATGCACCGAAAGAAAGCTGTGGGATCTCGAGCTGCTGGATCTATGTCTGCTGCAGGCAGCCAGTTCTCAGGAGGATCGAGCCAACTCTCAAGCATTTTTGACTCCTTTGCCGGAGGCGCGGTCGCGCCTGTAGCAGCTGTGAGCGGGGATTTGGATGTGGCCTTGAAACTGATGACCAAGCGTAGTCGCTCCACCCGAGTGAACGCCTTGAAGGACTGTGAACGACTCCTGTTGGTAACGACTTCGGCGGAACTGCTATGTGCTTTGCCTCTGTTCTCCTTCAACTTCTGTCGTTTGGCAGTTGTGGATGTAGAACGAGAGGTGCGATCGTTGCTATTTCACGTGTTGGCAGTGTTCTGCGAACGTGTTCCTCGAGAGGTGGCGTCTCACTTGGAGGCGCTTCTTCCACTGTGGCTTGCGTCACTTTGCGATCCCTCCTGTCAGTCGGATGCGAAGGAGACCTTCGACAAGCTTTTTCCTGGCAAGGATGCGAAGCTTGGGCAGAGCATTGCGATCCACAGGGCGTCGCTGCTAGAATTTTGGAAGACGGCGCTCACTCACACTGACCAAACGTTGGTTGAACACTACCTCGGCTCATCGCAAGTCTCAGCAGAAGAGAGGGCGAGCATGTATGAAAACGTAAGCGTTGTTGGAAAATGTCAACCAGTTCGCGAGCTGCACTCTACTTTCTATTCCACTCGCTGTGGACAGATACCCGGACCACCCCACCAAGCAAGCGTTCCTCTTGCAGCTACAAGCCCTCCTCTTGGACTCCTCCGGAGTATTGGCGGCCCTCTCTGCCGCCTCTCCAAAAATTCGACTCGCTGCTGCGAAGGTCCTGCTAGCGCTTCTCCCCTCTGTAGAAGGCGACGTGCCGCAGGAGATTCCTCGTGCTCTGGCTACGCTCCTGACGGACCCCCACTCCGAGATGAAACCAGTGGCCCTGAAGCTCTTCGCACAATTCTTCCTGAGGAGGCCCGCTGCTTGGGAAGCTGTCGGCGCCAAGGGTGTTAAGGTTGCCCGCCGCGTACTCGGGATGGTGGAGTCGGGAGATCCGAGGTTACTTGAGAGTCTGCTATCCTTCGTCGCTTGCATTCCACAGGAACCCCGGTTCGTTCCGCTTCTTACATCCGACGTCCTTGCCTCATTGAACTCGGTAATTGTCGGTGGCCCATCCACCACCTCTCTTCGAACCTGGGTGGAGGTGGCGCTGTTTCTGCTGACTAAACGGGCGGATATGCTGTTCGCGGAGATGCCAGCGCTGCTTGCCGGGGTCTGGGCACCCGTGAGCGTGGTGGAGAACGATGCATCGGTGGAATGCCTCGTCTGGTTGGTGGTGGAGATTCATAAACGCGGCGTGGAATACGCTCTACTCTCGATTTGGCCGGAGCTATCTCCTCTAGCATTGTCAGTCCGTCGTCGTGTTCTGGAGAGGGTGCAAGTAACGGCAAGGAATGAGGGGTGCACTGACCTGGCTGACGAGGCAGCTGATCGTGTAGCCCACCTCCTCGTTGTTGAGGAGGCCAGGATGACCGACTTCACCGAAGACCTGTTGAGCCGTCCCTTAACCAGCGCCACAGTGGCTAGCTTCGTGGACAGGCTGCACTTCTTATACCGCGAAACCGTCGGCTTCGAACGACAATCCCAGATTGTACGGAGTATGGAGGCTGCCGACTTGAGGGAGGAGTCGCAATCCAAGCTGGTCCGTGCCCTTCTGCAGGCTGTTTCTCCGCGACTCGCCCTAAGACACTCGTCTTCATTGCTGGAACTGGCAATGCTGGCTACTGTGCACCCAGTGGAGGCGGTGTCGCCCTTTCTAGAAATGGTCTCTGCCCAGCAATCTTTGCCGGTGAAGGGTTTTCTAAAGGTTGCTCTTGAGCTGGGAGTGGAGGCTGTGTCCGCGCTCCTCAGCACTGTGGAGAGCATTCAGTTCCCCGCAGTGTCCTCCCGCAACGCTCTCTACGTCGCCTTCTGTGGGTCTCTGTTGAGAGACATTGCGTTGACTCCGAAGGAGCTGCTGCAATACCTCGTACCCTTGATTATGGACGGCCCGTTGGAGCTCCCTGAAGCTGACGTATTGTCTACGGTGACTTCCGCTGTACATCGAATGGTGGGGTCCACAATGTTGGAAAAGGTACTCTCTAGGCTGACCTTGAGTGACCCAGACCGGCTGTGGATCCAACAACTGCTGACTAGCCTACTTCTACAGGGGAACCGGAACCAAGTAAAGCCCATGGGCAGGGTTTTGAAGGCCTCGACTGACTCATGTACTCTCTGGGCCGGATGTTGCCCTCTTGGACTCGAGGGCGCCTCAGTGGAGACCCTCTGCTTGTGGGCGGCTATAGGAGCTGTCGGCGTCCTCCATTCAGATCTGCCCAATACTGATGATGTTGGCCGCGCGTTCAGCGTAGTGTTGGCGCTGCACTCGCACCTCAGTGCTAGGCAGCAGCTGCTTGGATCATCTCCGTTTCTGTGCGTTGTGGAGGCGATGGCTGAGCACTACCTCCTGTGTCGGAGCTTCAAGGTGGATTTCACGGGGCTGACATCCGAGCAGTGGGAGTGGATGACTTCGCTCTTTGGTAGTGCATGCCTGGCGTCAGCCTTGGCGATACATGGTGTGTGCGTCCCCGAGGCCGCCAAAACCAACTCCTACTTGCTTCTGGAGCACCAGCTGAGATCCGGTGAGGGTGAGGTTGTGCTGGATGACTGCTGGTCCCTCAAGGTCGTCGACTTGTCACGTGTCAGTTCCGACGAACTTGAGTCCATTCCCCTGGCTGAAGAGCTGCTATCTATTGCGGAGGCGACAGGCAACCTTGACGCGTTGGTTGCCCTGAACTGGGGTTTTAAGACCATGCTCGACGCCGGTACTCTGGCTTTCCCCCTGGGCGTGCGATGGATGAAAGCCGTATTCTCAAGGCTCGAGCCTACCATCGGAGTTTGCGAGGTGTGCGTAACCAGCTTGAACGCTCTAACTATGGTTGCAACCGGCCAAATCAACCTGACACCTGACGACATTTTCACGTTACTACAACTTTTGGACTTCACGGTTGACGTCCCGCTACTCACCGCCGCCATTGCTGAGTGCATACGCCGCCAAAACGTTTGGTCTACCGAAGGCCCTGTGGTAAACAGTAGGTGCCCTGCACGGTTCTCTGGGCTACTGCTCGATTTTGAACAGGCAGGTCGAGAGGATGACAGTCTACCTCGGCCTGTTGCTGAGGAGACGGGCATCGCCGACTCGGAGCTGGCCCCTCTGATGTTGGGCGCATTTCTCAGTGAGGAGGTGCTGCACTCATTGGTTGAGACCACTGATAGCCTTTCAACCGCCGTTGTGGCTGGTGAAATATCAAAGGGACCCGAAATGCTACGACTACTGCTCGTGTGGCTAGCCCTGCTCCACCAAGTGGGTGCCCCTGAATGCGCTGGCGCACGTGCGGTTCTGGACTTCGTCCCATCCGAACAGGACCCAGGGGTTTTGGCTGATCTCAAAACCAAAACTCATGAGCTGACCACGGCCCTTGGCATCGGCAATGTCACACGTCTATCCGCTGGAACATGCATTCAGCGCGTGATGCAGCTGGCATTCGTCGCCTCCCAGTGGCAACCAGAAGAAGGTGTCGTCGACACCTGGGCTTTGGATCTTGTCCCTCGTTCGTCCGCGCAACCTTCAGAAAGAGTCCGTGTTCGACAGTTGCTTCTTGCTCCTTTCATTGAAATCTCACGGATGCTTTCGACTGACAAGCGCCCAAAGAAGTGGTCGTCCGAGCCAGCAGAGGACGCGCTCACATTCTTCTACGCGGAGGGTACCGCGTTTAGACACCATTTCGGGTTCGCTGATTTGTCGTTGGTCAGCCCAACAGCTGCGGAATTACTTTTCGTACTGTGCCAGTCCTTTCCTCGGGCAATAAGAAGACTTCACGCCGCTGCAAACATGACGGCGTCCAGGGTGCTGGAGGCCGCCTTCCGAAGCAATCTGGGTCCGCGTCTCATACGCGCTGAAGTCAACGAGGCGCGTGCCGCTTGCGACAGTCCGAATACGGACTTGGGTGCACTTTCCGTTCGGTTCGACCAGCACGGGCGCCAGCTTTGCGTAACCGTTCTCGACGATTTCAGAGGATTCTCGTGTGACGTGAAGGTGTCTTTTTCACAGCTTTATCCTCTGATACCGCCTGCTGTCGACACCACCACAATCAAGGGAATGGAGGCGAAAATGACTCGGTGGAGGCTCCGCCTTCTGGCATCGTTGGCGGGAAAGGGAGCAACATCTACTGTTTTCTCGGCCATCTCCTACTTCATCCTGAATGTTCGGTCAGCGGTTGCTGGCATCGAAGACTGCCCCATATGCTACTGCTGTCTACACCCGCAGTTTAAAACTCTGCCACGCTTCGCTTGCAAAACATGCAAGTACAAGTTCCATTCAGAGTGCCTATACAAATGGATGAGGACCTCCAATAACAGCACGTGTCCGCTGTGCAGATCCCCAACGTAATGGACCAAGACCTTCATGAACTGTAGTTGTTGCGATGGGCCCTGATCACTCCGCGTTGGAAGTTAATGCACCGTTGAATACGGTAACCATGGTCATCTTGTGACCGACCACAGTCTCGCAGTTGGCGCAAAGCGCACAATCTTGGGTCGACTGGGCTGGGTCCATTCCACCTTTCAACCGTTTGTTACTAGTGTGCCTGATGTACTTGACGTTGACAGGCTTTTCGGTAGACAGGGTGCTGGGGTCGTGGGAGTAGGACAACACTGTGAAGCAACCCGGACACGTGACCGGCCCTCCAATCTCGTTGGCTCGCGCTCTTCGCGCTATCCACCGCTCGTTGATCTCGTCCTCTTCCTGGTCCAGCTGGTCCAACGCCTCAAGCTGCTGCTCCACCTCGGGTAAGGCCTGACGGAGGGAAGCCTGAACACTGTGGGGGACCAACTTCACGTCCTCTTGAAAGGGAGTCCAATCGTCCATTTTTGCATGGCGTTAAATCCTGTGCTATGCCCCTCAACAGTCAATGGGAAGTCTGTGCTTAGTCCCCTCCCGATGAGAGACGAGTACTTCGTCATGTTTCGTGAGGGGATGGCGCTTGAGGTCAAGAACGACGACGACACCTTCAAAGGGAAAGGGCATGTTCACCTGACATCACACCGGCTGGTGTTCGTCCGTGAAGGTGACACTACGAAACACAAGAAGTTCTCATCCATGGAGATCCCGCATTTCCTCACGCATGGTGATGACCTCAATGGCTCCCCCCCTGAGTTCCACCAGCCTGTCTTCGGTGCTAACTACCTGAGCAGCAAATTCTCCAAACTGGACTCGGCTAAGTACCCAGTATTGGGGTCTTACTCGGTAGGTGGGCCCATCTGTTGGGGTCTAACATCTTCCAGCTAACATTTAAAAATGGCAAGTGCGAATCCTTCGTTCGCGCATACCATCAAATCTGGAGGGCAGCTCAGAAATCTGCGATACGAACGGGATTTACGTCGCCTATCATCCAACAGATGCAGGCTGGCGGACACACAGCAGCTGTGGACCCATCTGATCCCAGTGTTGTTTACATCGCGCAACCCCAAGTTGAAGCCCGCAGCACAGTCACGTACACGTAGCAAATTGCGAAACTAAAAATCGCGCGTGGCTTTCTTCAACGCTAGAATCCAGTGCTTCGTCTTCTTGGTGAAGTTGGAGCGGCTTAGCGCGCCCAGTTCATTGCTGGCAGCCATAGAATCGCCACGTTCCATCGCTTTGCAGAACTCTCTGAGGTGCGGTATTGATTCGCGTTTCATGCCTTCACGACATTGCATCTTCAACTCGTTAACGTGATTTGGAATATCCTCGTACTGTGTGCAAGCCTCCCCAGCAGCTCACCTTCTTGCTCGTGAGGTCCAGCCCTTGGAGAACCGACTCGAGCACGCGTTCCAGCAGTGCCATGTCCTCCTCTGATAGCGGAGCATCAGGCGATCTTGTTTCTTGATGCAATGAGTTCCCGTCGCGCGTGGACGCTACGTTGACTAACCCCAGAACACTCACTGGCCGTAGAGACCGCCTGCTGGATTCCCGTGGGGATTGGCCAGGGGGTAGGCATCCCCACCGCAGGCATCGCGCCAGCGTATGGGGCGGTCGACGAGGAGTAGCCACCGCCATTGGCGAGCCGGGGTGGCGAGGGATACTCTGGCTGTGGAGGCGCAGGCGGCGCCTGGAATCCTGGTTGAGAATATGACTTGGGAGTGGGAGCAGGGAACCCAGGTCGCGGGCACGGTGGGGGAGCTGAGAGCATGGGAGGCGTCGGTGGCATGGGCTTGGCTGGCTGGAACTGCTGCTGCGCAGGGGTTGCCGAGCCGAACTGCTGCTGTGCAGGGGTTGCCGAGCCGAACTGCTGCTGTGCAGGGGTTGCCGAGCCGAACTGCGGCGGAGGAGGAGGAAATTGCGGCTGTGTCGGCGAGAAGACTGCCGCGTTAGGAGCGAATTGGTTCTGGGGAACTGGGGGGGTAAATAGATTAGGCTGAGGTGGTGGTGGGGGAAATGACTTCGGCGCTGACTGTCCATACGGAGCCGCAGGGAACTGCGGAGCCTGACCAAACGGTCCAACTTGGAAGGGAACGGCTCCTACCTGCCCCTGGGGCGCAGACG
>NW_027151683.1:0-2280 GCF_019968955.1 Porospora cf. gigantea A | reverse complement strand
GCTCTCGCCTTCTGGCTCGGCATCATTGCCGTGGTCCTAGTCGACATCGGAGTGCTCTTGGCGATCCCCACCACCAACCCGACCTTCGACATGCGAGTCGTAGCACCCACTGTGGGCTCAGGGTGCCGATCTCATACAGTTTCCAGTCTATCGCCTGTCGATTTGTCTGTGTCTGATGACTTGGGGCGCTGGCACGTGCCTACGCGTCTACGAGCACTACGGCGTCAACTATAAATTCATGCTCGACGTGGATCCCAAATGCACTGTAGACTCCGGATGCCTGCTCTTCATCGCCTCAGTGCAGACTGGTGTGGTGCTGGTGTCACTTCTGTGCTTTCTGGCAGACTACAAGTTCTGTCTTCTGGGGTCCACTCACTTGTAAGTGCCTCGCGACGTTCTCACAGCATTCACGCTTATTGTATCGGGAACTTGGCCATCCAGATCCTCATTCTCTGCTGGCCTAGCCAGGTTGTCCGTCGAGAGTATCGTCGGTCTACTCTTAGGATGGTCCTTGAGGTCTTCAAGTCGGCCTTCGTGACCCCCACCGCAGTGTCCTTCCCCGACGCCCTCGTTGGAGACGTGCTCACGTCGATCGTGAAGCCGTTGGCTGACCTGTTCACCACCGTGTGCTACGCTACGTAAGGAAGAATGTCCTCGAGCATCAGCGAACTGGCGGTCTGGGGAACTGCAGGCACTCTAGGGACCAGATGGTTTGACGTCGTTTCGCCTATTCTGGCCGCTATGCCGCTGATTGTGCGCATTCAGCAGAACTACTCCAGGTGAGACGCGGGGGAACTGGGTGACTCAGATACTCATGCACCCGTGACCGGACAATTCTAGGTATGGTGTAGGGGATGCGTTCATCCAGCCAACATTGGCAAGTATTGCGCTTCTCTTTCGGTAATTTTTTTAAGCAACGTGCCGTGGCGCTCCACCAACATGTCGGTTTACTCGTCCCGACTCATCTGGGGTGAGCCCTTTGTTAATGTCGTCCTAAGTCAGCTCCTACGTCTTCGCTACTCTGTACACGTTGTTTTGGGATTTTACCATGGACTGGCAGTTGATGCCCGATCCCAACTCCTTCCTTAGAGCCTCAGACAAAGTAATGTTTCCACAGTGGCTTTACTCGCTCATAGGCGTCATGAACGTGTCTGGGCGCCTTACCTGGGCCATGACCTTGATGCCCATTCACATTCTGAGCAGTGAGCTGCTAATGAGCACGGTTCTCGCATTGATAGTATCTGCGGTTGAGATCGTTCGACGCTGCGGATGGTGCATTTTGAAATTGGAGACAGAGCACTTGACCAATTCGTCTCGTTACAGAGCTATGCTTTGGGTTCCCAAGCTTAACACAAGAGAGGCCAAACAGGTCCGAGACGTCGTTGCCGATAGAGCCGCTGAAGAAGAAACCTGGGAGAAGCTCGCTCGTACGGCAGAGGCAGAGAGTGCCGTACCTTCAAAGGACGCTTCTAAAAACACTGTGGCCACAATACTAGCTTTGGCGCGCCTCAAATCCCGACGTCCTGAGTCCAAGGGTACATCCAAGTGGGACGACGTGAGGACGGCCTTCGCGCCGTCACAAGTTGATTGACCATGTTTCAATTAACTCTCAACGTCATTCAAACATGGAAGACAGTCTCGAGACTTGCACTACGGTTGACCTTAAGCAAACCTTCCACGGTCACTGTATATGGTATCATATGAACGAAGGGTCCTGCACGATTGCCGCCCCCCCACACAGCGAACTGAGCAGTTCCGCATACCCCATCTACAGTGGGGCTCGTTTTCCGCGACGAGAGTCCACTCGTAGCTCCGGACATCCGCCTGCAGCCAATCCAACGAATCTTCCACGTCTGCCCTGTGAAGACGTGAGAGCTCCTTTAGGGTACTGAAATATCCCAACTGTGGCGGTACAGGGACTGTCAACAAGTTCCCAAGTCCTAAAACCTCTGTAATCTGAGAGTAGCTGTGTTGCAGATTGACGAAGCTCACTCTACCCGCCATCTTATGGTGGTATTGATAGGGCTTGGGACGACTGAGTGGAGTGAAGGAGACGCTGATCGAAGAAGACCCTACCCAGGTGTCACGTTGGGTACATCGTCTGGAGACATATAAAGCGGTTGACCATCATCAAAGCTTCTACGGTTAGTGTATTAGGGACCTTGTGGATGAATAGTCTTTCATCCTCCTCGTAGTTAGTGTACGAAACGAAGTCGCTGAGGACGTCCCCAGGCGAACGCAGGATCCAGAAGTGGTCTTCTGTTTCGATGATGATCATAT
>NW_027151682.1:0-18955 GCF_019968955.1 Porospora cf. gigantea A | reverse complement strand
GCCATTGACATGGCCATTGACATGAGCTTAATTGTGTCTGAACTGAGTTCGCACATTCGTATCTAATCCCTGTGATGATCTCAGTGGGGCAGGCAGAGGCATTTTAAACTCCTGCGTAACGGATCCAACTCTAGCGCGAAATACCAGCTTCCGCAGGTACCGCGATTGCCGTCTTCTATGCGAGAGTGCACAGATCCGTTTCCAACGTCCTTCGGTGCCACACAAGACTCCGGTGTGACCAGCAAGCCTTGGAACACTCAGCGGCCACAATGCTTCTGCGTAAGCGAGTAAGGAACTTGGCTGCGTGAATCTGCAGAGAGAGATATGAGATCGACAGAATTGGGTCATTAACCAAGGCTTGATGCCGCTGAAGTTCTCCCTTAAGAAGACTACAGCCGCTGCGCCCAGCAAGCCGCTGGACGAGTTCGATTCCGACACAACTGGTGGCCTTAGGGGCATAGAGAGAGCAGCCGGAGCAATGGACAAACAGATCCAAGCCCGTGCTCTCGTAGAAGATCCCCACGTGTTCGAATACGACGCGATTTACGAAGAGATTAGTGCCGTACCCAAAGACCGACGCCAGCAGGAGATGCGGAGGCTAGGACAGGTGTTTGGCGCCAGCGGCGTCGTCTCCTACGGACGCTTCAGCAAGGAAGAGGAATCCGATGAGGACGAGAGGGACGAAAGCAGATACATAGATAGCATGATGATGCAAGCCAAGCGACGGGAGTTGGAGAGTGAAATAGTGGTGGCGAAACAACTCCGACGCGAAATCGAAGAAGCGGGGGAGGAGCCCGAGGCGTTCATCACCTCAGGTTATAAAGAGAAGCTAGAGAAGCGAAAGGAGCTGGAGGAGGAGCTGGAGAAGGAGGCCCTGAACGATCTGCTGCCCAGAGATCTCAGTGGTCTTCACCGAACACTGTTGGAAACTGGCAAAGCCAGCAGAAGTTGCCATAAACGCTTTGCGACTGAAGACAACACGAGCCTGAAACGCCAGAAGGATCACTGACCGCAGCAGAGAATTTTCCTTAGTAAGCTTCGTCGAGGGCGTCGATACACCACGAGATCGTAATCGTTGTTCCCGACGTGGTACTTCTTCCAGGTGTGTGCCTGATACGGGTTCCCAGCTTCTGCCTGCCACTCGGGCTTGGTGACCTCTGCTCTGAACACACCACACTCCTTGGCGAGGTGCTCCCCACCGGCGTTGGCGCAGTCAAGGGACTGCCGCAGCAAGCATCTAGTGGCGTCTTCGAGAACGTCCGATGGTTTTAGTTGCTGAATGTACTCAGAGTAGCTTCCTGTGGCCATTATTGTGCAGAATACGAAACGTGTGCTTACGATTCGCTCATAACTTCCAACACAGTCCTTGATGACGCAAAGTGTAGGCAGGCAACAACACAACCATGAAAAAGTATGTTCTGAAGGAGCTTCACAGGTTGAAATTGAGCAATAGCCTATGTTACCGAGTGACGTGCTTGTCATCGTTGACGTACAAAGGGATTTCTGCCCTGGGGGCTCAATGCCAGTTCCATATGGCAACTCAATCATACCGCGGGTCAACGAGCTGGCAACGTTGGCGCCTACGGTGGTGGCTTCACGAGACTTCCATCCCTCAGGCCACATAAGCTTTTCATCCCGACACCACAAGCCGCCTTTTACTGTTACGAATGAAGGCACCGTTCTGTGGCCTGACCACTGCGTTCAGGGTACGAACGGATGCAAATACCACCCCGACCTGGTCCTGCCCGAGAAAACTGTTCACGTACGCAAAGGCTACGATGTTGAAGAGGACAGCTACTCAGCGTTTGGCACCGAGAAGAACCCGTCAGGGTTGCTGGACGTCCTGCAACCCGACAGCAGGCTGCTGGTCTGCGGCCTCGCCTTCGACATCTGCGTAATGAACACGGCGCTGGACGCGAAGGACCGAGGGTTCGAGACGGTAGTGCTGATTGACGCCAGCAGGCCAGTAACTGTGGCTGGAGGGCGCACCGCGGCCGACAAGCTGCAAAAGGCTGGTGTTCGTCAGGTGTGTTTTTGCGACCTGTGACTCCAATGTGCAGTACACGCCACTGTGTTTAGTCAAAAGTCGTAATTTTGGATGGTGCGACTCACTCTGACTCGAGCTATATTTAACAATCTTAGCGGTGCGGCAGAGCTAGAGGCCGTCGTGGACGGCAAAAACTTTGTCGTGGGTCCTTTTCACGGCCCCCAAGCTGACTTCGACATCCTCATGCCTGAGATGACCCAAACTCCTATGATTCTTCGCGTTTTCTCCACAGGCTGTGAAGGGAGAGTATGCATGGGGCATACCACGGTGCATCTCGACAGGATTCAGCACGAGTTTGAGGAGCTGCGGGTGCATCTACTATCCGTCGTGGACTACGAAATCATGGGTGTCGTTGTCTTCGCCGTGCAGCACGCACCGATTCCAACGCCATCGCCAACTCCAACGCCGATTCCAGCTCCAGCCCCCGTGACCGTTCAGCCCCGCGGAGTGAGTGACGGCCACATCCGAGGTATGCAGGAGACGGAGAGGGACGCGCCCTTGAAGGAGAGGGACTATCAGCTCTGCATTCCTGTCACGCTTCGAAATGAAGACTCGCCGCATAAATCTCTGGCAAAGTCCAGCCCTGACAGGAGGCCTCGATTTGTAGACCACGGCCACCCGCGCTACCCTGATGACCGCAGCGTTATACCCTCATATCTCGACTGTCATCCCAGGCGAGGCGCTGTGCGATACCCGCCGCGACACTCGGAACTTTTGTATCCTCCCCGACACTCGGAAATTTTCTATCCTCCCATGTCGGACGTGAGACCCCGTCGCGTTGTGTACTACGAGGACTACAAGCCTGCCGGAAACCCCACCTTCGACCCACCACGTCCAACTCGAGTCGAACGTGTAGCCCAGTCCCCACCTCGCGTCCGTCGGCGTGACCCTCGACAGTCAGACGCGTTCGACGCCGCCGCGCGAGACGCTCCTGGCGATGACGGCTACAGTCAGGATGCGCCGATGTACAGCGATAGCGAAGATTTACCTCTACAACGGCGACCTGCTCGCGATCTTGGCGAGAAAGAGCGGCAGGCGGTGAAGGAGGCGGCCAGAAAGGTCAAGAAACCGGAGCCCATTCAGATCGACATCCGAGTAGGGAAGTGTGGTCACACGGTGTCCCCGAAGACTGCTCCACCACGCCACCACGCGATGCGGCCTCAGCAGCATTCCTGTCCCCACCACCCCGCCCCTCACACGGGCGAACCGACTGCTTATCAATGCTCCCACGGACCCCATAAACCCCGGAACCGACGCCGCCGTCGAGTACACACCACCACGTACGAGATGCCTGTGTGCGTCTGCTCCCAAGACGAGAGGTTGAGATGCCCAGCCTCAAGCAACACCCCGTGTCCCCAAAGGCGCCCAGCGGAGCCTTGTCCTCAATGTCCGTTGGTGCCCGTCAGTTGTCAGCACTGCTCGTTTCGCGACTAGTGCACATGCTCCCTGCTTTCGTGCTGTGCATATGTTTGAACCTCGTTCTGGGCTACCAGGCTGCTAATTCGCGTCCCAGAGTGGCACCGCAGTTTCGAGCGGTTCTCGCTCGGATGCGCGACGCGCAAGATCAGTTCCGAGGTGGATCCGCCCTCTCATTCGCTGAGTGCGTGCACTTCGACCGCGTAGACCCACTCGAGCTCAGCAACAGGTACAGCTGCCCTGTCACCTTCGCTCCAGACCTGATAGTCTTACCTCGACTACAAGGACTCTATTTGCTGGCGCTGACGCTGCACGAGCTCTCCAATGGGCTGGAAGTGGGCGCGGAACACATAGCTCTTGCGAACAGTCTAATGGGGACCACACGGTTCAAGAGTCGTCGCATCGTAGGGATGCCAGATCTATTGGAGCTGTGCCCTCCTGATGGGAGCACGCTATTCATGGAGCTCCGAGAGGCGAAGCCGCTGGCCGGAGCTATTGAACTTGCCGACGCGGAGGCGCTCTTCTGCGCTGACCACCTGGAGGATTTTCACATGCACCTCGAGGACTCCGGTTGCCTCCCCGTTGGGAATCAGCACTACGTTCAAAAGGTGATGTCTCTTGCTGTGGAGGAGTGCCTAAAGGATGCATTAGTCGGCCTTCCACGCAGCGAGCGGAGAAATCCAAAGGCACCTCATGCTCCAATCGTCCTGGATCTCAGCCCGTCAGACGGCCAACATGACCACTCCCATGACCCCCACCACCACCACCCCGACGTCCATGACCACGACGTCTCAGTCCATGTTATCATGGCGTCTGTTGTCATGTTGATCTCGGCCGTGATAGGGGCAATCATTAATGTCCCTCCCGGAGGAAAGACTGCACTTTGTCTGGGAGCCTTCAGTGGAGGAACCCTTCTTGGTTTCGGCCTGTTGCACCTTCTGCCAGAAGCAGAGATACAGTACGAACGGCTGGGGTTTGCTCTAACGCTAGACATAGGAGGTCACGCGGTTAAGATGAATCTGGTGCACTTATCTGTTGCGTTCGGGTTCCTCTACTTCTTTTTTTTGGACAACATGGGTCATTCTCATCATGAGCATGGGCATGGACATGAGAATGGACATGAGAATGGACATGAGAATGGACATGAGAATGGACATGAGCATGGACATGAGCATGGGAATGAGCATGGAAATGAGCATGAGCACAACCTGAAGCACTATGATTCCGTCGGGGATTTGGAGGAACTGTCGAGCCTCTGCGCCAACAAAGACTCGCAAGTGTCAGCGAGCGCGACGCTAAAGGACGTTTCCGCCTTTGTGGGCTTTGCCTTCCATGCCCTATTCGAAGGTGTGGTGGTGGGAGGCGCCACCGACGTCTTGGCCGTCTGGGCCTCTGCCCTTGCCATTGCCGCCCATAAATGGACTGAAACGTTAGCGACCGTCCGCGCGCTGAAGAGTTCCGGCGCTGTGCGCTTGATGCTCGTGGCGGGCCTGTGTTTGGCCTCCCCAATGGGCGCGTTACTTGGCCTGTTTATTGCAACCCAAGGATCCACCATGCTCGCCCTCGTGAACGCCTTCTCGGCGGGGTTCGTGATCTTTATGGCTGGCGAAGTTCTCGGATGCACGTTTTCGGACGTAGAAACAGTCCTGCAGCTCGCGATGGGAGCTGCATGTACAGTGGCAGGACTCCTCGGCATGGCAGCCCTAATGATACTGCATTTGGCACATCATCAACATTGACGAAAAACACTAACGCATGGGAACCCCAGCGTTTCGATCGCACACAGCACTCATGAATCCCTCAGAAGACCTCGCGCAGCCTCCAAGTCTGCCCGAGTCCGTGGAAGAGGCGGGAGAAGGCGAAGAGGTCTCGGACGAGTCACGGAGGCTACCTCTGTGGAAGTATTACAGCTACGACACATCAGAGGAGTCTATGGTCAACCTCCCTCCAGATCTGCCCACGGAGGAGCCAGCGGCCACCGCCGCTGTCGTCAAGGTTTTCTGGGCGTTCTCTTTCACCGCCATCACAGTTCTTCAGCTGCAGTATTTTTATTCACAAGTCAAGCCTATTTTCCCGTTGCCAGCAGCGTTCCTGTTCGCACAGTTCGTATTTGTGTCGCTGCTGTACTTCCCGTTGGCGTTTATAGGCCGCTGGGCCGGTTTTAAGGCCGCCCAGGCTACAATACCAGTCTTTCGGCCCAGCTTCAAGATCCTATACAAAGTCTTTCCGGCCTCCTTCTTCTTCGTTCTAGCCCTGTTGGGTACTCTGTGGCTCGTCAACGCGTTTGGACCCGCTACGGCTGAGGTCTCCAAAGGCATGGCGGTGCCGATTGCTGCCCTTCTGCAGTATGCGCTCCTCGGCCGGACTCTGCCGAGGATGTCATCAGTAGGTATCCTGATCATCGCCCTGGCTCTCCTTGCCATCTCCCACCAGATGAGCGCGGTTTACTTCGTTGCGGGGGCCGTGTGCTCTTCATTTTCTGCAATGAGGTCGGTCACGGCTGCGAGGCAGATGCGCCACGTGTCAGGCTCCGGAGGGACCATGACCTTCTACAACACCCTTAATTCGCTGGTCATCCTGCTGCCAATCATTATCCTGTTCGAGAAGCCAACTTTTCCAGACGTATTCACTATCATGCTCGACCCAGCGTACTATCATCACTGGCTCATTTCCGGCTGTATCGCCCTGTTCAACAACATCTCGTCCTTCTCCCTTGTGGCCTGCGTCACACCCACCACATACATCGTCATTGGACAGGCCAAGCATCTTGTTGTGGCGGTAGTCGACATTCTCCTTCATCCAGGCGTATACCCCAGGGCAGTGGTGGTGTCTAACGTCCTGAAGTTCGTCGGCGGCCTGGTTTATGGACTAGGTAAGCAACGAGCACGGCCTAAAGGTGCCACGCTAACGCCGGAGGAGGCCTACCGACGGTTGAATCTTGGCGCCAAGCTTTACGACCATCCTGCAGCAAAGGAGGACAAAGACACCGAGAGGAGTTTCTTGCTGCTTGGCGAAGTGTAGTGCTGTTGACTTCAGAAACGTAGCAATTCAAAGTTGTCGAAAGGGCCGTTCATGTACCACGCTGTGACCTTTCTGATTCTTCTCCACCTTAACGAACGAGTCCGCCAGTTGAAACCGCGCGAGGTTAGAAACGAATTGCTCGTCATGCGTGATCAGCAGCAGCTGGAAGTTGGCATACTGGCCACGGACCTCAATCAAATCCGCTAGAGCCCTCGACAGACCGAGGATGTTCTCGTGGTCCAGGTTCGTAGTGGGCTCGTCCAGCGCCAGAATTCCGCAGTGTGCTCCGAAACAGTCGGCGAGTGTCAATCGAACTACGATGCAGACGAGGACTTTTTGTCCCGCAGAACATCTCCCGCGCATGTCTAGCTCCACCCCAGCGACGCACATGACTAGTCGGTAGTTGTAGGAGCGCGAGCCAGCGAGTGTAGAGCTGGACTCTGTGTCTGATCGGATGGCAACGTACTCGATGTCGCGGCCACGGTACATTACTTGCCAGTATTCCTTCAAAGCTTTGTTGATCTCGCGCATCTTGTTGGCATGGTAGGCCATGAGGGCCTTGTCAAGGGCCTTGTGATAGCGACCGAGGTCGTTCACTGTCAGTTTGAACAGTTCGGAATCGAGTAAGGCTTCGGAATGTCTAGTTTCGATGTTGCTGAACTTTGAGCTCTGCCGTTCCTTCACCAGTTGATTCCTGAAGTCATCCTTGGCTTTCAACTGCCCGTCAGCCATGTTGATCTGTTCACGGAACGAGCTGGCCTCCTGGGTGAGGCGATCGACTTCCCGACGGAGAGCGCAAGGATCCTGATTGTGGCACCTGTCAAGTGTGGCCTTCACCTCCGTCTCCAGCGCCTTAACCTCCCCTTCGACCTCCCTCACGCGAAGGTTGTGTGTAATGCTGGAAAGGAGGTCTCGGTTGTCAGCATTCGTCTCTCTCAGCTGCTTCAACGTCGCTCGTGCAACTTCCAAGTCAGCCGACTATATCGCTTCCCCGAAAAAAACCTACGGTGGTGTCATACGCGTCGGCATGACCACAGTCTGTGTCTACATGCCGCGCTTCACACTCGGATATGCGATCGTTGAGCTGCCGGATTTTCTCAATGGTGTTGTCCAGCAAGCTCGTCTTCTGCGCATGGATGGCTTCCACACGGCTGTGTCTGGTGCGCAGATCGCTCACTTAAAAGCCTCCTGACACTGCGCCACCGCAGTATCCGCCTCGCTGACGTCTCTTGACAGCTTAGCCTCTTGGGTCAAAACCTGGGCCAGCTCTCCGGTCTCATCCAGTGGTAGCCGTGCCAGAGCGGTCTCAGAGTCTTTGAGGGAGTCCTGCTCCTGCTCGAGTCGAGCCCGACGCATTCCAAGCGTGTGCTGCTGCTCTTCCAGGCTTCGGCGAGCACTAAGCGCGTCTTCAAACTCCGTACGCACCTGTTTTAGCGGTATAGCGTCTAGCCTGTCTTCGAGCTCCCCCACTAGGCTTCTCGCGGCGGTAGGTGAAGGGGCATCAATCAGTTGCGACTGGACCTGTAGTACGTCCCGGCACGTGGCCTCATACTGCTGCCAAGTGCGACCGAACGATTTTCCTTCTCCGAGGGCCGTGTCCACAGAGTTCACCTTACTTTGCAAGGCTTCCAGACGTGCGATACAATAGGGAAGCAGCTCCATTTGTCGTTTCCTCTTGAGCTCGGCTTCCTTCAGAGCTGTCCGCAATGTTGGAAGCGCTTTCTGCACATCGAACAGCTCTGCAACGACGGGACCGCACGCATCTAGACTTTGGATCTCGCTCCTGACAACCGCAAGCTCCGCCTCCATATCGTGTATCAGAGCGGGTAGACTGGTGATCCGACTCTCAAGGTGGCTCTTCATGGCCTCCACCTCGGCGTCCTTTCGGAATGGACGCGTGCAAAACGCACACTTATGCTTCTTGACGCTGTGAGCCATGAAGCTGCTGAACATCCGTTCAGCATTCTGGTTAACAAGAACGTTCCGAAGGCAACTTTCCTCGGTCTGCCGCTTTTCAGCAAGCAAAGACGCAAGAGACTCGGGGTTAGTCACCCCTTCTGGGGGTGTGAGTTCTGCCACCCGTTTTTGGTAGTCGGTCATGCGCTTCCTGACGTCGGCGATTTGCGAGTCGAGCGCCCCGACGGACTTGTTCGCCTGTTCCGCCTGGAGTGCCAGCGAGGATCGCTCGGCCTCCAGTTGACTACGTCGGGCGGCGACTAGATCAAAGTCCACGCGCTTCGGAGTCCAGTTCTCGTCCAGCGGCTCTCCCAGCGCAGTCTGAACGCGCTGGTAGGTCTCACGTAGTGTCTCTGCCAGCCTGGACTTGCTGTCCACCAGAACCTTCAACCCGTGGCGGACTGCGGCCACCCCCTCTGCTGCCCGAAGTCTGACGTTGGCTTCTCGGAGCTGTTCTTCGACTAGAGATCGTTCGTCACGAAGAGAGACGAGGCGTGATTGGAGTTCTTCCACTACTTTGTTGTCGGCCTGCGCTTCGCACTTCGTCTGTTGACCGATATCGATCAGCTCATGCTCGACCTGACGAAGTCGGGACACATTCATTTCCAACTGGCCACGTTTGCGGATCGAGGCGTCTCTGTCATTTTCCAGGCATCTACGGCGGACCTCAACCGTCTGTAGATCAGAGCGAACACGGCGACATTCGTCAGCTTTGGACTGCAAGGCAACACGAGCCCTTTCTTTCACTTGGCCCGACGAGAGCTCAAGCTTGCGTCTCATCGCCATCACCTGCTCCACAACATTGACATCCTTGACTACAGCTATTTCCAGCTTCAACAGGATCGCGTTCCTCTCTCTGAGGGCGTCATCTCGACGTTCCTTGTTGAGGATAGCCACGCGTCTTTCCTTTTCCGCCTCGCGGGCTTTGTAGGCCAATTCGTCCCTCTTAACCTCGAGCCCGACGATACGGCGAGTGCAGACGTCCTCCTTTCCGTGGCACTGCTCGACTTCGGCCTCCAGCTCCGCCTTGAGCTGCAGCAGCTCTTCGCCACCCTCCTGGAAATCCTCCTTCATGGCGGATACGAGGGTGGTATACTGGCTCTTTTTCTCATCAAGTAAGTGTGTCTTGAAGGAAAGTACAGACTCCACATCTCCTAACGCCTTCAGCGTTTCAGCGCTCGATGCCAGGTCACGTTCGAACAGTGCCAACTGCGTTTGCCAACTCTGTTTCTGTTGGCGAAGCTGTTCAGCCTCCGCGTGGATTTCACCGATCCTATGCTCGAGGTTCCGTGCTTGTCCCAGTACGCTCTCCGCAAGCTCGAGCTGGTGCAGAGCCTCCTTCGACATCTTTGAAAACTCTTTCCTGCGTTCCTATGGCCATTAGGCCTCACATGTGACTGTTAATCGTCTCCAGAGCCTTAGTGTATCGAGTAGAACCGAAAACTTCGTCGAATTTCTTCTTAAGCGTGGCTTGGTCTGAGAGAGGCCAATTGCTATCCTCTTGGTGAACGAAGATGACGTTTTCGATCAGCGCCTTGGACAGCCCCAGCAGGCTGGGTGCGTGCTTATCCATGTCGGAGCACTTGTACGAGGCGCTCGTCTTCACGTTGGTTTTGAGATCCAATGTGCTGCAAACGGAGTCCAGCGCCTTGAAAGTGGTCTTCACGTCGCCAGTCCGGCCTCGAGTGCTACTTACCATGAAATTGCGAGTGAGAGTGTACTGGCGATTCAGGGTAGCCAGCTGCAACCGTATCTGCGCCTTCACCTCTGGTTGGTCAGCGACTTTGGTGTCGTGAACAAAATTGTGTCCGCGGTTGGCAAAAGGTGGAAGCTCGCCGCACGAAGCCATCTTCAAGCACTCGACGATGGTAGTTTTCCCCGCTCCGTTATGACCCACGATCAGTGTCAACGGCTTCTGGAACGTCAGTACTTCGAGGTTCGCCGGTGAAAACGCTCGAATGCCCCGAATGCCGAGCTTAACTAGCGTCGCCATTATTGTACGCAATTGCTGGGACCTGTGCTTTTCGTGATTAGTTACGAGGTTTGAGCTGATGGCCAACTCTCACTGACTAAGACCTGCACGTTTCGATATTAGTGATAGACAATTGGCCTACACCGAAAGTCAGCACGGATAGTCCCTCAGACGTTGAGTAACTCCGTGTCAGCCAACGGTCGACCAAGCATGGACAACACAACTTCTGCCGCGGCTCATACATTCTACGCAGGTCCCAGAGGTAAACCTTACCGTCCACGTCACCAGTTACGAGGCTTTGTCCGCCCACAGCTGGTTTCACCACCGTTACAGACGCTTGGTGCTGCACCAACGTCAACACGGGTTCCAACGCCTGCCGAGTGTCGTACATGACCACACCCCCGCCCCATTCCCCGGCCGCGAGCAGCCACGGGTTGGAGTGCGTCTCTGTGTAGAGGTGGGGGCAGCGCAAGTAGTCATCTGGGAGGAGGTAGTCGCTGGGTAGTTTCTCATCTGAGGAATCCGTCGCTGAATCCGAGTCGGTGTCGAGTTCATTCGATTCCTCCGAGTTACTTGAGTCATCCTCGTCACCTTCCATCTGCGGAGGCAGAGCCTCGTCACCTTCCGCAGATGGAACTTCGTGTGGCGCGTGTGGCCTCCTTGCTAGCCAACTCAAGGCCGATACAGGCGATGGTCCCACCGACTTCGCCACCATCCAAAGGGTCTCCTCTCTGGGAGTCCACACGCCGAGCTCTCCCTCCTGCGTACCGCTCGCTACACGAAGTGGGAAGGACAAGGCCCGCTCCCCCCCGCATCCAACCAGGTCCACCGTCGAGATGGCGTCTCCATGGCCTTCGGCCCAGGACAACGACGCGGTGACCTCTTCACCTTGGGTTAGCTTTGCGTATCCAAAACTACGTTGGCCTAGTCGCCTCCACACGACCCACTCAGAGTCGTCCGAGAACTCCCATCCGTCGCAGGGGACGGAGTCCCGGATGCGCTGAGGGCAGACTGACATAGAGGAGGGCAGCTCTTCCACGCGTGGAAGCTGGACCACTGCCGCGCTGTTCCGCCGGACCGGCAACAGGAACTTGCCTGATGGCTGGTGGAAAGCTCCGAGGTCACCTCCCGTTCCTGGAGACTTCCTCCGCCGCAGCTTTTTCCTTCCGGACGTCCATGTGGGAGAGCCTTGGTAAGAGTCCCCGGAGGCCTCAAGATCGGAATCCTCGAACAGCCCCGAGTTCAGAATGAGCTCCGAGCTCTTTTCGTGTTGCAGGCATGCCGTCAACACCGACACACCCACTTTTTTGCCGTGGGTGCATGTTATCACTCTTGGGCGTCCCAACCCGTCCACCGACACGCAAGCAGCGGGAGCGGACGGAAAAGCCGCCTCCGCGCACACGCTACTGACCTCTCCCAGCCTCCAAAGACCCTGCGTCCGCTGACCTTCCTGGAGGTTCGCGTACCACGTCTTCTCAGGCCACACCGGCTGCAGTCGGAGCCGGTAGAAGAGCTGCTGCCAGAGCTGCTGAGTGCAGGCGGTACCCCTGAACGAGAACCGCGAGCTGTCCAGGCTGTAGAGTGTAAAGACGTCCTGGGGTGTCTCCAGGAAGGTGGCCACCCTCTGCGCTACCAGCGGATTCCCAAGCATGAGTCAGGGGTAATCGTCAATTCTCCAACCATGGGGAACGTCAATTCAGGAGTTCCGCCACAGCAGACACGAACGTGGGCCCTGTACGTTTGGCTGTTGGTGTTCCTTCCAATCGTACTCGTTGCCGCGTTCGTGCTTTGGTGCGTCTGGGAGAACAAGCGCAAAGATCGACATCGCTTAGAGTCTGATGAACGAAGACGGCTGGCAGACATGAAGATGTTGGTGGCTGAAGCGAACTACGCTTTGGAGGCAGCGAACGATGAAGAGGTCGTACCCTACGGAACCAACGACTATTGATATGTCTTGCTTAGTTTTCTTTGACATCATCAACTCCACCTGGCGTGATCGTGAACACGGCGTCGCCTTCAGGGAGACTTGGACTGTCATACACCTTGCAGATACGGCTGTCACCCTTGCCCTTGCGAAGGTACAGCCTCGTTTGGCTGGCGTGCGCCAGAATATGGCCTCCGACCGGAACCTTGTCATTGCCTCCGAAGGACGGCATGCCGTCTACCTTAGCCATCACCTGGTTCGTTAGCAGACACGCCACCCCGTAGGCGTCACAGAGTTTCTGCAAGGACCGGAGGAATCGGCAGAGATGCGTTTGTCTGGCGGCTAACTCGCCGCGGCCTGTGTAGTCGGATCGATAAAGATTCGTGACGCTGTCCACGATGCACAGCGCAAATGCAGAGCAACTCATGATCGCGCCAGCCTCGACCAAGAGCTCAGTCTGGTGGTCTGAATTGTAAGCCCGAGCATACGCAATGTTGTCCAGAACACAGGAGGAGTCCATCCCGAACCTCTTAGCGATGTCAACGATTCGCTCAGGTCTGAACGTGCTGAGTGACGGACCGAGCGGAGAGTCACCCTTCCGTGTCGATCCAAAGGCAGCGGGCCTCCCCGCCAGACTGCTCCACTGGAAGTTGGCATGTCACCGCAAGCGTGTGACAGAGCTGTGTCTTGCCCGTCCTGAACTCGCCGAACAGCTCAGTAATTTGCCCCGTCTCAATGCCGCCTCGTAGCAGCCGATCCAGTTGCACACTTCCAGTGGTGAATTTGATGAGATTAGCTCGAGACTCCAGCACCTCGTTGGCGGTGCAAAACCCGTCCCCAATCAGCTCTTTGGCTGCTTTCTTCAGACGCTCACACTTCTGGTCTGATATCCCTTTGATAGTTAGCAGCTTCTTTGCCGGCGCGTAGAAGATGTCCTCGACTGTGTGCAGCCCTGCTTCCGCCAGTAGATCTAACTCCTTCTTAGTGCTTCCGTGTGGAAGGAGGTGCTCCAGTGTGAGGAAGGTGCTGCGAGTTTCGTTCTCGTTCTCCTTTGATGCCGATACAGTCACCATTAATAATTAATTGACATGGCTTTGCCGTTCGACCCCTTCATTGGGGCAGTGTCACCGGTGACGCCCGTCGATGTCTCATCCTGTGGTCTGCGGCTGCAGGCCCTCGTTGGTGGCGGCGGCTACGGGGAGGTATTCGAGGCCTTGGACAGCAGAGGCTCAAAGTTCGCCGTTAAAGTCTTTCGGTCCGAGAAATGTAGAATCAGAGGAGTTTCTGCCCTGCCGTCGCACGGAGTTCGAGAGATCTGCGCGCTGATGGAACTGCGCCATCCCCACGTACTTCGCCTCTTCGCGGTTGTAGCTGCTCCGCAAAACAATCGCTTGTCATTGGGGAGGAATCATCGATCCCTATGGGTAGTCACAGAACTGTGCGCGACGGATCTGTCACGGGTGGGTTCTGATGGATCCATCGAGGGAGTATATCCAGAGCAATCGTCGAGATAACCAACGCACCACATTTGGGACGTCTCAATCGGGACCTTGCTCTCGATTGCGACCTTGTCCGCGATTGGGACTGGGTCTTGAACTCATCCAGCAGTTGAGCTTCCAGATTCTACTTGGCTTGAGGTACTGTCACGAGCGAGGAATCGTGCACCGAGACATTAAGCCTTCTAACGTGCTGTTAAATCATGATCCAGCGACGAGCATCCGCATTGCCGATTTTGGGACGGCTCGCCGTTTCCGACGGGGAGAGCCTCGAACGCCCGAGGTCTGCACCACGTGGTACCGTGCTCCCGGGCTGCTGCTAGGTGACCTACAGTACACACACAAGGCTGACATTTGGAGTGTGGGATGCATCGTTGGGGAGATGATCTGTGGGTACCCCTTATTTCCAGGAGAAAACGAAATTGATACGCTCTACCACATATTCCAAATGCTGGGGTTCCCAAATGGCGCAGAGCTTGTGTACTTCAGTAAGCTCCCTTTCTTCTCTGTGGGACCATGAATAATTTGCCACACAGACTGTACTTCCCCTATGGAACCGAGACCTGAAGTTGTACAACATCAAGCAATCCATGAAGACCACTGATTTACCTCCTTGCTGCGTTGATTTTTGGCTACAGCTTCTTTCCCTAAATCCGGACGACCGTCCAACAGCCGCAAAAGCCCTAGAACACCCATTCCTCCAGCCCGAGAGAGAGAAGTGGCTCACTCAGCTTTCTTAAGAATTTTCATTGCATTTATTCCTGATGAACTTTGTGGACGCATTCGACCCGCTGGTCCAGGCCACGCAGCCCATTGCGAGACGGTTTGGACTTCGACATCCTCCAGCGAAGGAAGAACTGCAACTTTTAAACCTTATCGGGCGTGGGGGTTACGGGGAGGTGTACGAAGCGCTACACGTAGTGTCCGGGAGGAAAATGGCGATCAAGACCTTCAAGAGTGACGGACCAGGTCGGCCAGGAATTCCAACAGACGGGATCCGAGAGATTTGCGTCCTGATGGAACTGCGCCATCCTAACATCTTAGGTCTGGTGGCCGTCCTGCAGGCACCGGAGAGGCCTTTTGTGGTGGGCGCTGAAGCTCAGAAGCCTGGACTGTGGCTCGTGGTCGAGCTGTGCAGCATGGATCTTACGCGGGTAAGATATTTGTGCGATGCCCACTCAGTTTATCCAGAATGAGCGTCGGCAGGCGCAACTGGCGTACTATGGGAGTCGCCACGAAGGTGCGGGTAAGCCCACAGCTCGATTCGGGCTTAGCGTGGATATTATACGGGCCTTTGTTTTTCAACTACTTCTTGCACTGAGGTATTGTCATTCCCGCAACATTATGCACCGGGACCTTAAGCCACAAAACATCCTGCTCAATAGATCTCGGAACATGGTGAAGCTGGCTGACTTCGGACTGGCTCGGAAAATGTCGAGACCTGAACCGCGTACAATTGAAGTTGTAACGCTATGGTACCGCGCTCCAGAAATACTTCTGGGCGACGCGAACTACACATACAAGGCTGATATGTGGAGCGTGGGCTGTATAGTAGGGGAGATGATCAGTGGCTTTCCATTATTTCCTGGGGATTCGGAAATCGACACCCTCTACAAAATATTTCAGATGCTTGGAACGCCTGCCGACTGCCCTGAGCTTACTAGGCTGCCATTCTATACCGTGGGATCCAGCGGGCGTCATAACTCAGACGGTATTTCCACTGTGGAAGCGGAGGATCAGCATGTATAACTTCCGGCAAAACTTGAAGACGACGGACCTGCCCCCATCGTGCGTCGACTTCCTTTTGAAGCTGCTGGCGTTGAATCCTACGGAACGCATCTCAGCAGACGAAGCACTGTTCGACGAATTTCTAAAACCAACCAGAGAGCGCTTTGTTGTGATGCTACGCGCAAACGAGAACCCCTTCGTTAATTTGAACTGATGCTACTGATTTTTTCAGTTACATAGGGGGGCCAGGGCTGAGGGGACTGACTGGACTCAACTCCGCTGTGCCTGTGTACGCAGTGGAGATTAGGACCTCTCCGTGGAGCGTCTGCTGTTGGTAGTTCTTGCGGGCGAGAAAGCGATCAACGCTGACTGCTGGAAGGCCGTACAGCGCCGAAGCCAGCTGCTCAAGCTCGGACTTCCGAACGGTGACATCTTGGAAGTGGTTAAGGTAGGCAGCAGCTGCGTCGTCCTCCGCATTAACCCGGATGCGGGACATCACGAACGCTGCTTTGCGTCGGAGAAGATCTGTGATGAGGGTCTCCAACACTTCTGTTGAGGAGTTCGCGATGGCCCGGTAACGCCCAAATCGCTTGCATAAGTTTGTGGCGACAGCGTGCTTTTGGCTTTGGATGAACGACTCCAGCATCGTCGAGATCGCAAAATCGAAATCCGTGGACGAAACCACTGGGGAGAGCCGCATTTTAGCGTTGGCACAGGCCATGCGAAGAATGGACTCGAGGTGTCGAACAGTCAGCGGCAGCCCGCCGGATCGCATAGCTGCTTGTCGGAGCTGTGTGTAGAAATCCACGACCTTCTCTTTGTCTATCTTATTGATTCGCGGATGGCATGTGTTTCGGGCGTAGACGACGTACTTTCTGAGAACCTCATGGGGAAGCGGTTCGTTGCTCTGCAGCCAACCCAAATCATCGAGGTTCGGCGCTTGGTTGGCCATGCGCTCCTCAGGATCCGCATAGGGGTGGGACTTGCAGTGAGTGTTGAGAATGTATTGCGCTAGGTACTCGTCATGGATCGGAGATGGGTTGTCTCGCATGACAGCAACGACGTCAAACCGGCTTAGAAGAGTGTCTCCCAAGTCTACGTTCTCAAGGAAAGTCATCTGCGAGTCGTACCTCCCGAACTTCGGATTGGCCGCTGCTACGACACTACATCGTGCCCGAAGTGTTGTACAGATGCCAGCCTTGGAGATGGAGATCGTCTGTTGGGCCATGGCCTCGTGCATGGACACGCGGTCTTTCTCAGTCATCTTGTCAAACTCGTCTATGAGGCATATGCCGTCGTCAGCTAGGACCAAGGCCCCCCCCTCGAGGCTCCACTCCCCCGAGACAGGGTCCTTCTTCATTGCAGCTGTCAAACCCGCTGCCGACGCGCCCTTCCCAGACGTTAGCACCGTTCGATCAAACGTTGCCTGACAGTACTTGAGGAACTGCGACTTCGCCAAACCCGGGTCGCCTACCAACAACACGTTGATGTCGCCTCGGATGTTGTGTTTGGCAGACTCTTGTGTCTCCTTTTCGCTGCCGACGTGTTGCCTCACTCCACCGAAGAGGGCCATGGCAATGCCAGTCTTGACGTGCCGATGGCCCCAAATCGAGGGTGCGATCGAGCGCACCAGACGATCCCGAATGTTTGGTTGTCTGGACAACTGCTTCAGAATTCGAATTTCCTTCTCTGTCATTTCAGCAACCTTCTTCTCGCTGTTCTTCTCGATGTTGTTCGCCAGAATGTGAGTCCCAAACACGGGAAATCCTACTCGAGCGTTCATCTGAAACTCCACCTTGGTGGCATAGGTGCCCATCACCACAATTTCCTCACCCGGCCGTACGGAGTCAACTAAGTCGCCCGAGACCACCACCTGCTTCTGTCTTGGTACCTGGCCAGCAGAGACGTGTCCAGGCAGCTCCTGCACTGTGAGGTGCTGATGCGACACGAAGGTCGACTTCGTTTTGTTGATGAAAAAAGGTCCTCTTGACTGACAATTGACGCAGCGGCGCTTAGGGATGTCTCTCTCGGTGATTTTCTTCTCAAAAGGACCGTTGCTGTCATACCCGCAGGCCGTACAGATCAGAACTGCAGCCTTCAGCCTCGGCTGGGCCACCGACCTCCGAACACAGACGCACTCCACTGCCACCAGCTGATTAACCACGTCGACTCGAAGCGAGTCCAGAGGTTCATAGAAGTTGTAGTTCTTAATCCGTATGGAGAAGTGCTGCTGTCGGAAGGCGCGTAGGTCAGGGAAGTGCTCCCGCACCAAAGATGTCAGTACCCGGTCGCAAATACTCAATGTGTCTGAAGGGTGGAAGGTGAGCCAGTCAGTTAACTTGAGGGAGAAGCTGTGTTTGCGCCAAAAACGCCCCTACTTGTTCATATCCGTCCACGAGACAGCGAGTGAAGTCTGCTCAGTTTCAGCCATGCTCTCCACGGCGTCCACGTATTTCTGACCCACATAGTTGTCTCCTTCTCTGTCGTGGAACCAGAGGAAGTAGGTGAAGGCATCGTTCAAGATGTCTCTGGTGCGGTCGGTCATAGATACGTTTGGATCCGGAAAAGGTATCTCCTCCTTGGCAGCCTCGCACCTTGCGGCGCCCCCAGCGGGGACGCGTACCCGAGACGCAAATAGCCTCGGTCGTCTTCGAACGGCTTCATCGTCCTCATCTTCGACCTCCTCCTCCTCTTCCTGTCGCTGGAGGATGCTCTGCAGGGCGTAGAACCGTGAATGTCTCTCAGCCATGCGAGATGTGCCTGCGTCACGTCTGGAGAGTTCCCTCTCCGCTCGTGCAACGGCCTGAGCGTCAACGTCGTAATCGGCGTCGTCTATGAGGTCTTCGTCGTACACGTCCAGGTCGGGTCGGTCATCGTAGTCTCTGGCAAAGGTGTCCATGAGATCTTCTCCCTCCGCCTCCTCCTCATGTTCTTCCTCAACCTCGTCCAAATAGGCAACCTCCTCTGCTTCTGACACGTCCGAATAGCGATCGCTCTGGAGTCGGTTATATGACTGTACGTTGCAAAGAACTCACCATCAGTCACGGATTTGATTAATTTGGCGCGATTTGCATGAGCTCTGTTCTCCTTCGCGTCGAGGCTAAGTCCTCAGAAATGCAGCATGCGCTGGACGACCTTGAAACGGCGCTGGTAGACGTCGAAGCTGTATCGGTCGTGGCCGTCAGCGGAGTTGTCAAGTCAAGGAAGAGCACCATGCTCAACGCCCTGCACGGATCTGCAGGGCGTGGCGCGCCCTTTGAACTCTGTCCCAATCCATGCGACCACGACCAAGCAGTCGCTCACCAACCAGGGGCCATGTTCGCTCCGACATTGTTGTCTAGAGCCGACGGATCCCACTGGCTTACTGTTGAAATTGACTTGGATCCGCGCGCGTA
>NW_027151681.1:0-19013 GCF_019968955.1 Porospora cf. gigantea A | reverse complement strand
GTCTTGTCCTTTACGACGCCGTCCTGGATGGGCACGTTGAAGTCAACGCGCATCAAAATACGCTTGCCGGCCAAGTCAGCAGCGATGTCGTTGATCGAGAGTTTGTTGCTGAGCATCAGAAATAGAGATTTCACATACAACACATATACTCCACCCCACTACTCCACGTCAAACCCGAACTCTCCCTCCTCGTCAGCTATCTGGATTGCCAAGCGAATGACGTCTGAGGACTGGTCGAACCCCTCGCCTGCGAGGATGCTGTTAGTAGACCACGAAGGGCGTGGGTGGGCCAAAGGGAGGAGCCAGTCGCTGCTCGAGAGATGAGGCGGCGGCGGTGAGGTGGAGCTCAACCGCATGCTGGTCTTGCGAGCGGACTTGATGGTGGTTAGGTTGCGTCGGGCAGGAGATTCCGCTTGACAACGAGTCTTCGACGCCGTCGACTCGAACGATGACACGCGTCCATCCTGTAGCAGCAGGCGTTGGAGCCCTAAGACTGACATGGACCTCTTCCACTGCCTGGAGCTCAGCTGGTCATCCATCATCGCCAGCGTCTGCACCGACACGCCAGACATCGCGTCGAAAGTATCTACGGGCTTGAAAGCGCAGGGTGACTCGGTCGGCCCCACAGCCTCGACGTCGTCGCTGTCGATGAGGGGCTGTGCTAGGAAGTCTCTGACCACGCGGACGCACTCGAACGGCATGTCAGACAGTAGCACGTGCCCGGCTCCGCCAAAGGTTGCAATGGTCAAGTTCGAAGGATACCGCTGGCGCAGGGTTTCCTCGTAGTACTTGAACGGCACAATATAGTCTTTGTCGCCCCAACCGAACAGCATGGTGACATTGCACTGGCCCAGTGAGTCAAACGCATGCTGGTCCCCCCACAGCTTCAGCGTACGCCCCACCGTGATCACCGTTCGCAGGTTACGGACGCTGACCTCCTTCCAGTCAGCGGGTTCCGAATGCAGGCGGGGGGGGTTGTTGTAGTGGTGTGCAGTCCGCTCGTGGTCGCATCGGGAAATAAGCGCCGCTAGGAAGCGTGTCACGACAGGTTGGCACGCTGCGAAGGCTCGGGAATGAAGAACGCTGCGTTACCGCTGTCAAGGTGCCCACGAAATGAACCACGGACGCGAAATTAGGCCTGCAGGCGCCAAGAGCACCAGCCTATCGACCAGCTGGGGGAACTGTCCAGTGTAACGCACGGCTACGTAGCCACCCATGGAGAACCCGAGCACGCTGTGGTTGGCGGAAGCTGGGACCCCCGCGGCCTGCAGCACGTCTCGCACCTGCTCTACGAGAAGGAGGGCTGAGTCCTCGACCTGGTCAGGCAGGTCTGAGGATAGGCCGTGGCCGAAAAAGTCGAAGGCAATCACGCAAAACCCCCTGTTCATCAGCTGCGCGGCGAGGAACTCGAACTGCCCGCACGAAGCCAGCATACCATGCAGACATATCACGATCGGATTGCTCACGGCGCCCTTAACGAAGTCTCTGGGTCACGAGTAGGCGCCGCGCGTACAGTTTGTGCTCCCTCGGTCGGTGATCAGCGTTTGGCAACGGACATAGGGGGAGTCCCCTTTCAGCTCACGGGAGAGAAAGGCACCCATTTAGATTGATTCATTTTCACACAGACTGACGTATGCTTGGAGGCGAGCTCGTGTATTGGGCTCCTGTACAGTGGACGCTAAGTCAGTCAGGGTGGCCACTGCGGTAACGGGAATGGCCAGGTCGTGGGATAATTCTTCAAGGGCAGTCAGGCCACTGCTCATGCGTTCTTGCCGGTCCAATAGTACACACACTCCAACAAGCTCGCAGCCCGACTCATGCAGCAACTGCGCCGCTTCGCGCACAGCGGTGCCCGCAGTGATGACGTCATCCACAAGGTACACGCGCGGTTGGCGGCCGCTTCGGAGGATGCGCTCCACGGTTCGGACTGCGCCCACGAGCTGACCCCCCTCGCCGTGGTCCTTAAAGGTCTTGCGGTTGAAAAGGTACTCGACAGGTACACCCAGCCGCCCGCTCATGGCAATGGCCGCGCAGCACGCCAGCGGGATGCCTTTGTACGCAGGCCCGAAGAGCACATCGAAGACAATGCCAGACTCTGAGATGGTCTTGGCGTAGCAGTCGCCAATCACGCTGAGGTCGCTGCCAGCGCTAAACCCGCCAGCGTTAAAAAAGTAGGGCGATTGTCGGCCCGATTTGAGGGTGAAGTCGCCGAATGACAGACACTGTATGGTTTCAAAATTCGGCCTCACTTCGCGTTCAATTGCAAGCTTCAAGAACTCGTCCATTGTCGCGGCGTTCTCCTTTCTATATTATGTTAGATTGCTATTTACAGTCGTTCTTATGTCGGATGGCTATTCAACACACATACTTCGTGACGAAAACTTCGACGAAGTCACACAAATCCTTTGCAGCCTCGCGACCAGCCTCGAGCACTTCCTCATGATTGGCGAATTCGGTAACTGAGTAGTCCATCACGGCGGCGTTCGTCACGAGCGTAAACCCAAATACCTTCATTCCCGCGTGAGCTGCTACAATTACCTCCGGAACAGTCGACATGCCGACGACGTCGGCGCCGACAGTGCGCGCCATCCGATACTCAGCAATGGTCTCGTAAGACGGGCCCCCTAGCATCATGTAGACACCCTCCTTTAGCCTCTTGCCCACAGCCATCTCCTCGGCGGTCTCCTTGGCCATCGCGAGAGCTTGACGGTCGAACGCGGCCGACATGGGCGGGAATCGCGGTCCGAACTCCTCAATGTTCGGCCCCTGCAGCGGGTTGATGCCAGCCACCCCAGGCATGTTGAGGTAGTCCTTGATAAGCATGACGTCTCCCACCTTGAAGTCGGGGTTAACGGATCCGGCAGCGTTGGAAACGATGAGCTTATCGATGCCCATGAGCTTGAACACGCGCACAGGAGAAGTAGTCTTCCAGACAGGGTGACCTTCGTAGAGGTGAAGGCGACCCTTCATGGCGACCACAGGTATTCCGTTGAGCTTGCCAATCACCAGACACCCTGCATGCCCAGGGACCGTAGAACGCGGAAAGTTGGGAATGTCCTCATAAGGGATCGTGACCGCTTCTTCAATGCGGTCAGCGATAGTTCCTAGGCCGGACCCGCATATGATGGCGATCTCCGGCTTGACAGGGGACAGCTTCAAAATAAAGTCTGCCATATCCTGGTAGTCAGCGAAAGCGAAAGGAGTGCTCACCATTCTGAATGGTTGTCTTAATGGATTATTAATTTTGTGTGTGGGCTGTGTGTCTCATGCTTACGTCGCCAGCTATTACCGCACCTCCCAAAGCTCGCGGCTGCTCCAAGCGGGCTTGTTCAGTGACAATGTCGTGGACCCGCTAAATCACAGGCAATATTGCAAATACGCTCCATGGCTATCTCCAGCCTGATCGCCCGAAGGCAGCTCAAGCTGGACTTCGACGATAGTGTCCGCAGATCCGGCCGTCGGCTCGAGGTGCTGCGCGTGGTTGCCCAGGTTATCTGGTGCGTGCTGCTCGCCACCGTTCCCACTCCGCACTCGTTTCTGTCGCGAGTGGTGGTACTGCTAAGCGTGGCCGCGCTGTTTGAATGCGGAGTTTTCTTTTTCAAGCGGCAGGCCAAGCCTGTGCTGTACCGGCGGCGTGTGCTGTTGCTTGGCATGCTGGTGCAGCTGGCAGCGCTGGGTCTGCTGGCTGCCTTCCCTGAGGAAGGTCGGCCTCCTGTCTCGTTTTCCGACAGCCAAGCCGAGAACGTAAGATGCGGGTCGCTCTGCTGAGACAGATCGTTGTTGCTCCTACTGGGGGGCAGCCGTTGGGCGTGGATGGTCGCACCGCGCAAATCTTACGCTTGGCGGTGGATCCTGACCATTGGGACACCACCGTGAGCACCGACACGGTCTCTGTGGTCATACCCGTGCGTAACGAAGAGGAGTGGATCCACAAGACTGTCAAGTACACTATGCAAGCCACTCCCGCCGATATGCTGCTGGAGATCATTGTGATCGACGATGCGTCTCGTATCCCAGTGGAGCACCACTTGAAGAACCAGCTGACTGCGGCGGAGCTGGCGAAGGTCCAGGTGATCAGGCTTGACGAGCCCAACGGCCTTATTCGTGCACGCATCCTAGGAGCCGACGTGGCGCTGGCCCCCAATATATTCTTCATGGACGGGCATTGCCGTCCGTACGAGGGATGGCTACCACCTCTGTTGAAGCATCTGAAGTTGAATTATAAGCGGATCGCCTGCCCAGCCATTTATGACATAGATCGCTATACCTGGGCCCAGAAGGGTACCAGTGGAGCCAAGATGATGTTCGACTGGACCTTCGAGTTCGGATGGCAGGAGGACCTCACGGATGAGGTGCCCATCAGCGCTGGTGGCGTGTTGGCGTTGACCAAAAAGTGGTGGGTGCAGAGTGGGCGCTACGATCCGGGGATGCTGGAGTGGGGAGGTGAAAATCTGGAGCAGTCTATGCGTTGTTGGATGTGCGGCGGAGAGATCTACGCCGAGAAGGAGTCCAAGGTTGGTCATATCTTCGATCGCCCGCCGAAACCCGACCCCAACGGAGATCTGGTCCGTCAAGTGCAACGAAACCAGAAGCGCGTAGGCCGGGTGTGGCTAGACGACTATTACAAGTACATGCAAGAGTACCACTCAATCATCAACACCCTCGACGAGGGCGTCGGAGTGGAGGAGCGCGCAGGTCTACGCACACAGCTTCACTGCAATTCGTTCCAGTGGTTCGTCAATCGATTTCGGAATAGTTTCGAGCGGAACCAGCTGCTAAAACACCAGTATCACCACATTCGCCATAGAAGTCTTCGCATGTGCTTGTCGCTGGTGAACTTCCCGGACCCCGCGAAGGGCGACATACGGTCCCAGTATCCTTATCTGACGCTGCAACCCTGTGACCCGAGTAACAGGATGCAGCAGTGGCAAGTGGTGGCTGGACGTCGTATGCTGGAGAATCACGGAGGACAGAAGTGCCTAGACAACAAAGGATGGGTCCAGGGCGCCCGCACAGACTCCTTCCCCCTGTCTGACCGACACGCTATCGCTTTCATGTGCGACTGGAACGGCACCTTCCAACGAACTAATACGCACCAGTTTTGGCAGTTTGACGCGTGGGAACCGAGAAGCAGCTCAGCCGATAAAATTGATGCCACGGGGACTCAGAGAGAAGGTTTCAGTGGGCGCATCTTTACCGCCGACACTGAGGTCGCGCGCTCTGAGGTGAACGGCAACGACGTCGTGGACGTCCTTAAGACCCACGCTCAAGATCCCCAAAGCGTTTGTCTGGCTGCTCGAGAGGTAGGGGCCAAGGAGTACCACGTCGTAGTGGAGTCGTGCTCTGCGAGGAACAACACAAGTCAGGAGTGGGTGTGGCTGTGGTGACTAATGGTCTGTGCAGTCAAACTTTATTGCGAATATTGCAATTTCGAAAATGCTTCTGCATTCGGAATCGGTTACGGGCATGGTGCCTGGCAGCTCTGCAGAGACAGGTGAGTGTCTTTGCGAAAGTAGGAAAATTGCGATCCATTTCTGTGCTAATTTTCGGCCAGACATCAAGCCTGACGCGCCATGGTATCGTGCGCACCAGACTGAGGTGTCTCAGGTCATTAGATGCATGCTGGAGGAGTCCGAGCGGAGCAATGCCCGCTGTCGGCGGACACGAAGCACCAAGGTCGAACTCGAGGTGCTGGACCCAGGCTTCCTCCCCTTGGCTGAGGCGGCGAGGACGGAGCTGCTATTGTCACTGGAGTCCTTTATTGTGCAGTGGATGAAGGAGAGAGGTCACCATGTTCCACCTGACGCCACTACCGTCTCTCTGACGTTGCCGGCCAAGGCTCCCATTGTGACCTGCATTAAGATTTGTATGACCCGTGTTCCCCCGTCGTTCGACTTGCTGGTGCCTAACGCCTGCAATTGGCACGAGCTGCGGTGCAAGCTGGGTTGTTGGCTGTGGAAATCGATTAAGAACGAGATGACCGACGGGCTAGCTGGCAAGCTGTTTGGGAAACCCGAATTGCAACTGACAATGACGTTTAACATGTCCTCCACCGACATGCGGGCAGTGCCCCTTACTGGCCAGCGCCTATTTGACATCATGTGGGCCATTATGGGTCCGGCGTGCGTGGCGCTGGGGGAGTTCTGCAGCACCAGCCACACCGCGAGCGACCACAGGTCGAAAATCAGCAGCGTTTTTCTTCTGGACGACTTCTTCATGAAGTTCCTCGCCCAGAGGGTGATCTTTTTGGTGGAGAAGATTCAGCTTGAGAAGGCTGAGGAGGCCATTAAGGAAGAGTCGGAAATGACGGAGAGGAAGAGGAAGAGAAACGATGAGGAGGAACGCCCAAAACGTCGGCGCTTAGAGCGCCGGGACACCAGCGATAACCTTCGGGAGCAACTAGAGAACCTCCGCCGCACTGAGAGAATGCGGCTAGAAAGCAGTGAGCTCCCAGATTGGGAAGTTCCTGCTCGGATGGACCCCACCCCGAACATTCCTGCCCTTCTCAAGTGGAAGGCCCCGGAGTCGATGCCGGCGGCCGCCAACGGTTACAAACTCCCGGCAGATGCAGGTCCGTTCCCACCGAAACCTATTTCAGACTTCGACTGGGAGGTCACTACCGGCGTCCTGAAATTCCTGCGCGACAGAGGTATCAACGTTCTCGTGTCTACGACACATAACATCGAGTTCCAAATCGACGAACTGATACACACAGCTTCGGACCCATTCGACACCTCCAAAGCTGCTAAGAGTGTGCCCAAGAAGAACCAGCGTCGGAAGGCACGGCTACACAGCCTCCTCGAGGGAGACATTCAGCTGGGCGCCCCTGACCCCCACGCCCACCTCTTCTCGATGCCAGAGTTCAAAGCCTTTGTTAGCGGCCAGGTTCATTTGTTTCATGATGCAGACACCGCTGCCGAGTCCTCGGACGAGCATGACATCTCTCACTACCTTTGATTCAACTCCGACATGCAACATAGGATTCTACTGGAAGCTCTGTGCCTTGTTAATGAGTCGCTGGGATCGTCGGGGCTTGGATAAGTGGGCGAGCCGCGTATTCCTGTGGGGTCCTCGGCGCCTCTCAGTCGGTACGATCCCCGCGCCAGGTGTCTCGTTGTCAGACTTTTCGCTCTCAGAGGAGTCGTCGTGTGGTTGGTCATCAGCTGGGTTCGCTTCACCGCATGCCAGCTCACTCTCATCGACCGCGGCATCATTCCACGAAGGGGATGCAGCTGGCCGCGCACCTTGCCGCACCAGTCGCCGACCCAGCGCTCGCTGAGTCACAGCTGGCGCTCGCCTAGTCAGAGGGACGAATCTAGTGCGAGTTTTAGCTGTGGCAGCTTGGGAAATAAGAGCCTTCCAGACATCGGAAGCGCCGTTTTCATGAAAATGCACTCGAGACATTATTGAAATATTTCTGACCCTTGGTTGCGTTTGAAAAGGATTGTGCAGGGCACAACATTTGAAACTGAAAATCTGCCAGTCAGAGGTTCTTCCTCATGTCGAAGGCTGCGAGACCATCAGGGTAGTAGTCCTCTACTTTCTGGTGTACGTAGTATCCATTCCGCCGATAGAACTGGACTGCAGCTGCATTGTCAATCCGCACATACAGATCGCAAAACCGCGCGCGAGCGGACTTTCCGGTTCGCTCCAGCTTCGTCAGCAGTGTTCTGGCCACTCCCGTGCCCCGGTACTCTGGGCAGACCGTGATAGCGGTCACATGGACGTGCCACTCCTCACCGACGCCTTCAGTTTTGCCCAGGACGTAGCCGATGATATCCCCAGTGGCGCTGGTAGCCACAAAGCAGCATTCCGGCCATCCGATAAGGTAGTTCAAGTAAAATTGGATGTGGAAGTTCTCAGTGAACGGGTCAACGTTAACGATATCGTACCGGAACAAGTCGTTCGCCAGAAAGGGTCTGAATGAGACGTCAACCATAAAGAGTCAATATTGGCTTGGTTTTAAAACGCAAGTGGCACTGATGGAGGCAGCAATAGCAGCCGGTCGCGTGCATTCAAAACAAAATCCTGATCCGGAGAGCTGAGAAAATGAGGCCCGATGTCATCCGAGTCTATCCGACGATACAGGCCAATAACAATATGGTGGTTCCTGAAGTGGTGGTCAAAGGCTTCGCCGAAAGTCTCAAACGCGTCATCTAATTTCTTGGAGCGCTGAATGCCATGTCCGTTGAAGGGGCACAGCTCATGCGCCGTTGGGTCAAGCAGGTTCCGCTCCATAGATAGTGGAGTGAGCCCGAGAAGAACACGAAAAACGGTGGAGTCCACGCTGAACTGAGACAGCGCTGGGTGCTGAAGCACCAGAGGCGTCAGCATCTCGTCAGACAGCACTGTGGACGCGGCAAAAGCAGGCGACCCGAGGAAATTTGAGGTCACAGCGTTGGCATGCATGTGCTCCACATTCCGGCTGTGGTTAAGGAGAAGGGTGACAGGTCGAGTTGCGACGTCGACTAGGCGGCTGAGTACGTAGTGGGTCACCAGCACACTACGGTCCTGCTCCGTGGTGCTCGTCGCGCCAGCGGCATCTAGATGTAATGGAAGGATCAAAAACCTGGACGCCTCGAAGACACCGCCGCGCTTCAGATCGCGGGTTTCCGTTGGAATGCCTTCCACAAGCCCCAGCCACGTCCCCCACTCCAGAGGGGCGTCCACCAGCACATCCAAACTGGAAGCCAACATGACGACGTTGTGCGTCTTAACGGTGTGGTAGTAGTGTAACAGATCCACCATCCCCAAGCAGGAGCCACATATTAACAGCAAAGGTTTGTAAGGATCTGCGAAATGTAGCCTGGCGTCACCGACGCTTTCGCGGAGTACTTGCCGGTTAAAAAAAACAGTTGCATCGTCCTTAGCCAACCTGGGACAAAACTCAAAAGAGTTCATCGTCGCCATGGTCTCCTTCCGAGTGATCAGCTGACGAATGTCGGACTCTGCAGAACACTCCAGATCTTCGTCTGAGGCGTCTGAAGAGTCATCCCTAGGGGAGGTGGCACAGTTGTATATGCCGGCGAGCAGCTTCGGCGACCGCGCGATGACGAGCAAATACTCTGCGGAGGCGTCGACGCGCTTGGTCTGGTCGAGGCTACAGTTCAGCCATAGATCCCAGGAGCTCTCTGGATCGATCGTCAGCAGACCGATGACCAGCACGTTGAACTCGTGGTAGAAGATCTCAACGATTTTGCGAAAAGGCATCGCGTGGGCCCAATGGGGTGGGGTGAAGCGAAACAGCTTCTTCCCGACGCCTCGAAGGTAGTTGCCATACCCTGACGCCTCCCCGAGTTTGCGATCCCGCAGGGCGGGTCCGTCAAAGTGGTGGAAGAGAGGTATTAGCGCCGCAATGATGCCTTGACAAGCGGTGGTATTCATGACGAGAAGGGCGTTTCTCAACTCCTCTACCACCACCAGGCTTCGGATATTCTCGGCCAGCAGATAGCGTTTCTCAACGGGGTTTTGCATAATCAGGGCTAGACTGTCGTGCTTCTCTGGGGGCAGCATCTCCTTCAACGCCAGCATACGTGAGAGGATCTGCCTGGAAGCGATCCACGGTGCCATAACGTGACGATGGTCACCACAGACGATGAATCCCTTGGACCGATGAATGCCTCGCAGGTCGAATATGTCCTTGATGGACCCGCCAACGCCAACCTCGGCTTCCTTTATCATCAAGGCGATGTTCATCGATGCCGCGGCATCCACGTTGCGTCTGTACAGTTCCCGATCCTCAGGAGTAACCACCACGATGTCCTTCACACGGCTCGGATCGCCTCCGTAGTCGTTAGCCAGCTCCACTTCGTTCATGATGTGCAAGAGGTCCGTCTGTGACACTCCGCCCACAACAACCAAGCAGTGGCTGAAATCTCGCGGAGGTTGGCCGATGGTGGTGGTTCGGCGCTGATTCAGCTCTGAGAGGTGGGAGAGTTCGTTGGGAATCCACAGGATGAGCATTATGATAAAAATCGAGCAGAGGACGCGCCCTTCGGCAGTTTGAGGGGACATGTCCCCATATCCGACAGTTGATAACGTCACAATGGCGAAGTACATCCATTCCACAAAGCTACTGGACCAGTCAGAGCCAGTCACCACTCCTGCCGCCGTGACGCCTTCGTACGTGAACTCTGCTGAAGCGAAGGACAAAAGGAGAATGCCCAAAGCAAAGCAGAGTTGCACCAGCCTGGACTTCGTAATGTCACGCGAGAGACCGTCGAAGCTCATGAGGCGCACTATCATGAACAGTCGCAGCCAGCGGAGCCATCCGAGCTGGTGCATGTACAGAGATCCACTGGTGTAGTAAAGAATAATGAGCGCTGGTGGAAGAGCTGTGATTTCCACCCAGCACGACAAGGATAGTAGGTAAGGGGTTAGTGAGGGCTGCGCTACTGTCTTGAATGCGAAGTCGAACATGCCGCCGATCACGAAGATAGCCTGTGCCACCTCCAGATCCCAAGGAATCAGGGAAACGTCCCACGCTACCCACACGCTATCCCTTCTCCAGTAGCCGGTCGAGAACAACCACAGGCACATCCACCCTACGTTCCAGCAGAGCGACAGCATCCGCCAAGACTCACCGAGCGAGTACGTATACATGAGAAGCCGCAAGTCAGCCAGTTTAACAAACCGAGGCGGGGCGTCGGTGCTGATGGACTGGAGGAGTGGAGGCACCTCGATCATTTTGCTGCTGGCCCCCGCCCTCATCCCAATGTTCAAGTCATCAAATCTGTTGTGTAGCTTCAGACAGCCGACGTAGGTCGAGGCGGGCAGCCAGTACCCCTCGGAGTGGCTTCGTTCCACGTAGCGCATGAAATCCAGAAGAGACACGAGCACGAACCACAAGGCAAGCGTACCGGCACATAACGCGGCGACCACTGCCCAGTCGGAGTCTCCCGTCACTCCCCTAACTTTCAAGGTGGTTGTGCCAAACCATACACACAGAGCGACTGAGGTTACGATGACTGTCACATCGACGACGCAGCGCATGTAGAGGCCCCAGAGGCTCTTCATGACCAAATAGGAATTTTGCCTGACGTGTGATTACGTCAACACTTGGGCGTACAGAATGGCGGCGCCATGAGGGAGCAGACGACGGCAAAGACATTGAAGGGTGTTGTCGGCCTCTGGGGGTTCCTGTCGCAGGCTACACAAAGAGAGTACGAGTTGGGGGGTAACTACAGGGCAGTACCGCCGTAGAATGTCGCGGACGGCGACGCCCCAGACCGCTCGGCCGACGAGATCTCTCATCTCCTCGACGCACAGAGTCAACAAGTCAGAAGTCAACTCTTTCGTCACGTTGGACCGGGCCCAGCGGAGGAAGAACCTGTCGCCACCAACGTCCCCCGAAACCGCACGAAGAGCAGCTCTGATGGCTACCACGTGGCAAAGCCAAGGAAAAGCGCGGTCACGTAGCATCAGAGACACCAGCGCAACGACCATGGCGCTGGCCGTAGGGCCCGTCAACGCTACTCGAGAGGGCTCTTCAGGCCAACTACAGAGAGGCCAGTCGGTAGGCTCGACATTTTGGGAGGGAACAGCGAGGACTTCCTCGATCTGGATTCCGATGCACTGCTCATGGCAACATAGTCGCTCTGACGGGAACCATACAAGGCCTTCATCTAAGTATCCTTCCGCCAAGAACAAGTACCAGAAAAGATCTGGAAGGCCGCTGTCTGCTCCCTTTAGGGTGGCGCGCAGCGCCGCCTGGTACCCGGCGGGTGAGTCTCCTACAGGGCCTACACGCCCGGGGTGGGCCAGCAGGTGCTGCACCGCCCAAGTGGCCAGTCTCTGCCAGAGATCCTTGTCGAAGCAGGGTATCCTCCATTCCAGTGTCAGAGCGGCTACCTCGCGGACGCATGTCTCGTGGATGTCTTGCAGAGCCCGTGCCAGCCTGACGGCCCGACCCGCGATGTACAGCGAGTGCGAACTACGCGTAAGCGCTGGACTCTGCACTCGCTGGCGCTTAGTAGGAGGGCACTGAATCTCGCGAGCGTACTTATCCCTTAAGGTCGGCCGCTTTCGAAGCAGGATGTCTGCGTTGGGGATGTCCTCGACCAGTGAAACTCCCGAGGTCTGCAAGTGCGCCCCCATGCCCCTCACGTCGGAGACGACCACCAGTCTGTATGAACGCACCTCTGCGGTCTCACGGCTGGATTTCGCGCCAGCATATCTGGAGCGCATAGCGAATCGATTCGGATGCGGCAGCAGGCTCGGCCAGCTTGTGTGAAGAACTGTTCCGTGGGTCGCAGAGACCGCACCCCAGCGGCTTGGCTGGCTCCATAGGAGCCCCTTCCGCCCTGATCAGCAACCTCAGGCTCACGGCCGAGGCAACACAGGCGTCATCATGGCACCGACCAGCCGCTTCCACTGCAAGCTGATCGAGCATAATCTCGAAGTCAGCCTCAGACGTCAAGCGTATGCCCCAGTTTACCTGGATGGTTATTTGCTCCTGCATCCCATGGAACGGAGCTGGCACTGGTCTAGGGTCGTGCCCTTCCGCAAAGCGCGAGAGCTTCAGCCCCAGAGCCTCCCCCACCACCATCTTCAAGCCGGCCACTGTGGTCCTGTCCTGCAAATCGCCGCAAGTGACCAGCCCCTCTTCACGAAGCTGCTGCTCAATCCGGGCCCCCACACCAGGCAAATCCCGCAGCATCCACTGGCGCATCCACAGCCTTATCGCGGGCCAGGGGTCCAGCAACTCGACCGGGATGGCACCGTCGACCTCGGCTAAGGCCTCGAGACGCCTCCAGCCTTCTTGGACCACTGGACTGCTGACCAGCGGCGGCGCAGCGCTGACACCTTCAACCCGAAGTAGTGTCGGGTTTTCCGAGAGGTAACAGGCCGTGTCGAGCACTCCGCGGGGTACCGGCTTCGCCTGGAGGCCAGCCAGCTTCGCCAAAAGCAGGTTAGGACCGATACCCACGGATACCGCGATTCTGGTGGCCTTCAGTACGGCATCCCGAACGTACGACGCGATGTATGCAGCCTGGGCACATTCGCCCTCGTCAACGAGCTGGAGATAGGCCTCGTCACAGGACGCCGGCAGCACTCTGTCAGTGACCTCAGAGAGTATGGAGAACAGCTGCAGAGAGCACTCCTTGATCCCCTCGAAATCGTAAGGTACTGTGATTAGCGAGGGACACAACTTCTTTGCGGAGCTGACCCATTGGCCGTTATGCACGCCATAGGCTCGCGCTTCGTAGTTGACGGAGGCCAGCTCGCTGTTGGACCCACCACCCGACCCGTGTGCCACGCCTACGGGCCGTCCACTCAAGTCTGGCCGAGATCGCAGCGCCACGTTCACGAAAAACGCGTCAAAGTCAACGTGCAGCACAATAGACTTGCGGTGCGGTGACCAGCGTCCGAGGCCGCTGCTGTCCGCCAACGACTCGAACGCCCGGAACCTGTATGCCTGCCGGAGCCACGAGCGCCAGCGCCCTAAAAGGTGCAGTCTCGACTGTTTGAAGTATGACTGTACGAATCCGGGGTCCGTGCACTTCAAAATCGCTTTGGGGAATAGCTCCCTTTGCTGTCGAGTGCTGATTTGTAGGCACTCTGGGAGGTAACGGGACTCGGGCAGCCGCTTACCGGCCTCCACACTATCCAGAATCCACGTGGAGGTCACCACCTGAAACCGAGAGAACTTCTGTCGCTCGCGCAGCTGCTTCCAGCGCTGGTTGCCCGCTGCAAGGTTGTCAGCCACCAGGTGCGTGTGGGTGCCCCCATACATGTCGTATTTCCCTCCGTGAGCAAAGAGTAGCCTCTTGAGCACTGCATCCGTAACGTCAGACTTTCCATTAATCAGAAAGCAACAGCCTTCAAAAATAGCGGAAACCACTTCAGCTCGCTCGCTCAGCTGCTCCTTGACCTTTTCATTCTTGCTCTGAATGTACTCACGGAATGAGTTCCATTTCCCTCCGCCAAATGCCATCTTTTACGTTAGATCCACAAAACTTAAAACTCGCACTAGCCATCTCTTCTTCCATTTGCGCCTGCCTTCTGCATTACGGCTCTATGGTACGCAAAGGCCTGCTCCATCGACATTAGGCGGGGTACCGCTACAGGGGACCTCGAACAGGTGGCCGGAGGCGGTGCAGGCACCGATACCGCAGAGAAGGGAGCCGTAGCTTCTTCATCAGACTCCGACGAAGGGACGGACTCCGTCCCTTCGTCGGAGTACTCGTGTCGGTAGTTCTTTAACATGTCTTCCACGCTGTCTTTGATGGCGACACGGGCGTCACGGAAAGCGGCGAGGCAGGTCTGGTAGGCTGATGCGTGCCATTTTTGCTCTCTCACACGTTCCACAAGGTCCAAAGCACACTCGCCCTCCGCTACGTCAGTTCCCGCGCCTGTCTGGTGCATGAGGTGCCTTACCTGAACCTGCAGGCCTGTCAACTCCTTCAGCACTGCCATCCGCTGCTGGAACAGGTCAGTATTCCTTTGCGTCGCCTGCTGCTCCAACGCGCGCATCACAGCTACGAGCAAGAAACCCTGGTTGGTTCGATCCACGTAGTCGTAGTCGGATTTTTCCAAGACCGTCCGAGTAGTTTTCTGTAGGCAATCTGCTAGGCTCAGCTCCTCTACGAAGTCCTTCTCCGCTTGATCGTGTCGCTTTAGCAACTTGAGTAGCTCGGCCTGTCTTCGCCCAACGCTTCGGAAGGCCAGTCGCGCCTTCTGTGCGGTTCGCGGGTCAAACTGGGCTCCGGGGCTGAAGGTGCATTCCAGCAGAGCCTCCGCGGCCTTCGTTGCTGTCTCGTTGACCTTGACAGATCGGAGGTGCGTTTTGCGCGCTCGGTCTGTCTGTACGCACTTGTCATACCACATCTCCCATCTTTTGTTGGTGCACTGTTTTGACGGTGGTTCTTCCGTCTGTCTGTTTGGCACTCGCTTCTCGGCTGCCTGGCGGTAAAGACGGTCAAAAACCGATTCATCACGGTTAGGCAGCGTCACCATGAAGAAGATTGATTTCTGTGGTGCGATGTGCACCACCACTCCCGGACGTGCTCGTCGTCAACTAGCGACACATACCTAGGCAACAGAGGTTGATTGCGCACGAAAATCGGCAGATGCACATGGCTGAGCTAAAACGCCAACGGTCCGAGAGACGAGCCCAGCGCAAACGGCAGCAGGCCGCCGTACTGCCGTGTGAGGTTCGCCAGCTGCTTGAGGAAAAGTGTGACGGGCTGGTAGAGCGCGTGACGTGCATCAGCTCCCTCTGGCAGGGCTACGGCCACGTCTACCGGGTAGGCCTCCACTCGGGCCGAAGCCTAGTAGTCAAGCACATCCACGTTACTGGGGCTCGGGACCCCAAGACAGAGACGCGCATCAAGTCCTACGACGTGGAGGTCACTGCATTGGATGGCCTGGTTCGAGCGGGCCCGGTGCTGCCGGAGCTTGTGGCGGTGTACAGGGCGACTGATGGGGCTATATACATCTGCATGTCAGACCTCCTCTCCACCTGCCCGTTATCCACCGTCCGTGACGAGGCTGCGTCGGTAGTGCGAGATCTGGCCATCTTCCATGCGGCCAACATCGATGCTCACGTCTTGGAGGGCCTGTGGACCTACGGTACGTTCTGGGCCCTTGACAAGCGGCAGGCGGAGCTCGAGAACATGGAAGCCAACTGGCGCAACTTTCTAAGGGAATGTGGAGACGGCCACGGTTTGAACAAGCTGCTGGCCAGGCGACTTCGGGTTGCGGCGCCAGCCATATTCAAGAGGCTCACCGGGGTGGACCCCCCTTTGATTCCATCCACAGGGCGCGCCGCCTGTCAAAATCCGCGGTGGACAGCCGTTCACGGCGACTGCAAATCGGAGAACATGCTCTTCGGAGCGAAATCTATGGGGATTTATGACCTTCAATGGTCCGGTGGCGGTTTAGGAGTCCAAGACTTGGTTTACTACCTGCACTGCAACTGTGAGGATGTGGCGGAGCAAGAAGGGACTCTCAGTCGCCTTTATCTAGACACCTTTGTCAAGAGCCACCCCTATTCCCTGACGGATTTCCAGTGCGATTTCGAGGTGGCTCTGCTCGACCTGGTGCGGTTTATGCTGGGGTTTCGGATGGGTCTCTTTTTTTCGGACTATCTGTTCACACTCCGAAACGCTGATCGCATTTTGCTCCAAGCAGATGGCGGCAAGGTCCTGTCTGCAATGGACTATGCTGACCACCTCTGAGAGCACACTCAATCTATTTTCAAAGCTCTGTGGACATTGTGTAGAATCTGCAACACTTATTGCAATTAGACACTTATGCACTTAACACTCCTCACTTATGGAAGTCATGCCACTGAAATCAACTGGGGCTAAACTGAAACGCGCGCTCTTGCGGACGGACGTTTTTGGCTTGGGGCTGACACTCGGTAGGTCGACCTTTGTCTGCTCTAGAGTGCTCATAAGTTCCGCGAAATCCAGAGACACGTCGGGGAAGACGAATTGGCTGAGACGGCCGTTATCAGCAACGGACGCGATATTGGCGGTGCGTCTCAAATGCTGGCTGCATCTATCAACGACAGTCGACGTGGTAGTGGCGGGGCGTCTCATCTCCACAGGACTGCTGGCCTCCTCTTGGGCATGTATCGACACCCCGGAGAGCAAATCGGGAAGCTCACAAGCCGAGTCCGCCTCGTCAGGTATGGATACCAGTTTAGGGGGAGTGGAAAACAGTTTAGGGGGAGCAGTAAAGGGAGCAGTGTCTGGCTCGTCCAGAGCACGCAGAGTTCTCACTACAATGTCCTTAAGCGTTTCAAGATTGACTCCTTTCCACTCGAGGCAGTGGAAGAAGTCGGTGCCTGTAAGGGGCGAAATGTCCGCGGACTCCATGTAGGTGGGGTAGTTCTGCTTCCGGGCCGCTTTCAGAGCGCGGAAACTCTTGTACGCAGGGAATCGTAGCGCTACCATCCACTCGCGGTCGTTGGCGCGAAGTATGTAGACATTGTTGGCGACATGATGCACGTCACGGCATAGGGGCATGACCGTGACAATGTCCCCAACGTCCAGTTTCCTGGACTGCTCCAAAGGACCCACCAACGTCCTGTCGTTCGAGACATACAGAGTACCCACATCACCATCGATGTCCCGCATGAACTCGAAGTAGACGTGATGACCGCATGCCAACAGGCGGCGCTTGGAGTCGCCTGTCTCCAACATCCTCGCGGTCTTGAACAGCGACCGGACTTCGCAATCAGAAATCGCGGTGTCATTCACCAGTCTGGCACTCTCAGCCGCTTTCACCACATCCGCAGGCATATTTTCCGCAGGCACAATTTCCGCGCGCCCCTTTCCCTCGGCGAGCCGGGTTCGCTTGTGGGGAAAAAAAATACGACTCAGGCTCTCAGACCTCGATATGGTTCTCGATACTTTACTTGGTGCATTTCTCTCGTTTCTCTGCGCACGTTTCAAGCGGAGAGCGCTTAAAATGCTAGATGCTACAGCCACGCTAATATCGCCTTCTTTTGCAATCAGGCGCATAATTATGATTATCGTGATTTCATTCATGTATTGAGTGAGAAACGAGAGCACTCTCCTTGGAAATATCGGAGGTGCAAAAATGTTCAATCACCGCTCAACCAGAAATATGCCATTCAGTTCCACCTGTATCATGAACGCTTGCCTCCTCTGGAGGTACGTTCTTGTTCGCCCTGGGTCGCAGCATAATGGGCATCACGTCTGCGAATCGCTGCTGAAAGCCGACTACATGCAGAATATAGTCCAGCCCCATACGCCTTTCCTCGTCAGTGTACACGGATGCTACGAATCTTGCGACCTCCACCATCTTGTGCCCGCCGTTGACCATAGTAATGACCTTGCACGCCAGTGACTGGCAAGTGGTGGCGAGGATGAGGGCCCGCTCGAAGAAGGGGAAGCTCCGTCGCTCCACAATGCTGTGAAAATACCGGCAGCGGCGCTTGCTGGGGCACTGAGCCTCCTCTTTGAGCCCGGGGCTGCGGGGTCCCGGCGTCTTCCACGGGCGTGCCTCCGCGAGGCACGGCATCGTCCGCAAGAAAAGTGTGTTGGCCGTGAGCTGGCCCTCGCTGTGGGCGAAAGGGCATCTTTTTTGTCTGCAATGTAGGTCTGAACAAATGCGACACATGAAGAACTGGGGACGTTCGCGAACGGGCTCGTGATGCGCAAAGGTGCACAGGACGTCATCACACCGCTTTAGGGAACACTTCCGAGATCGAACGGTGGCCAAACTACGCATGAACTGTCCCCGACGACCTTGTGAATGGACATACCTCGACACAATCTCGTGCAAGCGTACTCCTTGGATCGGGCGCACCTTCAAGTCGGTGTTTGCCACCGGCATTGTCAGAAAATCCTGCATCTCTTTCTCGAAGGGTAGCATTGCGAAATACACAGCGGCAGCGGCGACGACTCGCCCCAGCACGTATGCATCCCGTGTCATTCGACCGCCGCGGGGCCTCGAAGGCGTCAAGCCGCGAGGCCCCCGCATATCCAGGGAGCCCCGGCTGTCCGACGATGACCTGCTTGTGGAGGGAATCATTGTAAAAAGTGGGAGACAAAAAATGATGATTACAGGTCAGTGGCGAGCAGGATCGGTGCTCAGATATTGCGAATGAATCCGATTGTCAGGTTGATCTCATGATGAGAATTTTGAAATTTTCATGTCAGAGGAGGAGTGGCATCCTCAGCATGAGACGCCACCTGATGTAGGAGAGGAATGGGACCCGGCACTGGACCTTGCTATTGTCAGTTCGGTGGAGGAGTGGAGAGAAGTAGACAACGAAATCTCAGGTATTCGCAAAGCGACCCTAACAGACACAGCGATATCCAAGAGACGAATAACAGAGAGCACACCGCAGGAGACTCGAGTCAACATCCAGAGGGCGCGTAACCGGTTAAGTGCCGCCAAGCACCGCATGAGGGTCAAAGACACCATTGAGCACCTTACGAAAACATGCCAGACTCACGAGAAGGCCAGGATCCAGGCCGAGGTTCAAAGTGAGTTTGCCACCAAGCAGGCTGAGAAGTACCGAGAGGAGAACG